>NC_134270.1:120105293-120407793 GCF_031893055.1 Leptodactylus fuscus | reverse complement strand
ACAGACTAGCAGTAAATATATATGAGCTCTATGCGTTTTGCCTGTATATAAACAGGCTCATCAAGAGCTAGATAAATAGTTACTAGGCACAGTGACCTCCTTGTCTCAATAGAAAGCACTACAATCGATGTGCAGTTATAACTGCAGTTCTTGAGGTACTAATGGTGTACCCCAATACTTAGAGTGTCTGACATCTCGCCTATATGCTCGCACCAATATATAGTGCTGAGCATATCGAGGCCACACCCCCATTTCATCGACCGCCGGACAAGCAGCCAATCACATGTGTCTTAGCCTGCCCAGCCCATTCGCATCCCTCCGGAGGTGTTCCTCAATTCTCCTGTCCGATCAGCTGATCAAGGAAATCACATGATCGCTTGTTATAATACTCCGAGCGATCAGCTATGTCAAGTAGTTCTCTCTTACTATAGATCAGGTAAGTAAGCACCAGGATTACCCTAGTCTCGGAGCAGCGTTATTATAATTGATCTCCACACAATGTGGAGCATATCAAATGCTCTACATAAGTTCATTCCGAAATTCCCATACTCATGCACCATTTAATCCTGTGAGTACCAAGGAACACATGAGTACTCTATCTATGTTGTTCATGGCAGTATGTCATAATAAACTACACTACCATTTCTAGCCAGAGGGTCCTTATTTACTCATACGTGTCAACCAGCACGGAAGATCTCACCCTCCCATCCATGGGTGGGCATAGCCCCAACACACATACCGCTGGATGACCCTAAACTTAGATCCCATTATCATGATAATATTCTCCAACTTACCCACCAACAGAGTCCCATGTATGATCCATGCACCCACAGACTGATCTCATGCGGCAACACATTCTACTGCTGCTCAATAAATGGGACAAATGATATTCCATGATTTAATCCTTAGGGCTTAATGCTATCCATCCGGAAGATCCATAGAGATGGATAGAGATGGTAGTATAGTTTATTATGACATACTCAACTAAGATAGTGTATATACATGCAAATGTGTAGGCTCAAGCTGTGCAATCTACACTTACTCAGTTATACCTTGGAATGCCCCCAACCACTGTCAAGAAACATGCCCTTTTTTTTTTGTCCATTACAAATAAAGATGCCCGTTATTTATAAAAATTGGGGTACACTGGTCACTATGGCATTTGTGATTCTCCTTTACTGGTCACACCAGTAAACTTGTAGCTGTCTTTATTTTACTATATAGTATTTTCTTTTGGTGATGGTAAGGCAAGGGGGGAAAGCAATGGTCTATGAATTAATCCGTAATTTAAGGGATCTGCTAAATCATCCAGACTATACCCCAGAATATTGCACATAAAATATTACCGACAATAAGATTCAACTCTTACTTGTCACTGAACAAAATTTACTGTAAATCCAGGAGAGACTCAAGAGGGCAAAAGGAGACACATCAAAGAGCTGCAAGCTTAATCCTTGACCTGAGTGACAGGTGCCTGCAGCAAAATGAGTGTATGACGCATTACAGCTCCAAGGCTTTGATGGAACCATGACAGCAAGAAAGGAAAAAAGGTCCACATCATCCAGACAGAGCCAGAGACAGACAGGATAAGAGTAGTGACAAGGCCTTTCCTAAGGCTCCACTAAACTCATATATATGCCCATAGCCATAGTTAAGACAGACGGCGGAGTCATTGTGTCTCTTAATGCAGTGAAATAGGTTGATAAGCTGCATGTTCTGACCAAGGGCTGTCCAACCAGTGGATTAGATGCTGCCGTCTAAGGCTTGTCTCCATAGACCTCATACTAAGGTATCATTTTTAATGGTGTTGTCATTTATCTCAGGGAATTGTAAGACAGGATAGGTTAAAATCCAACCAATCACATTTCTACTATGTCCAATATGAGACTGTTTTTATCACTGCTTTATTGGTTTACTCCCCATATAAAAGTAATTACTCTTGCACCTTTTGGGGACCACTTGGTATTCTAAACCCAACTGATATTACCAGCAATGCTAACTAAGCTTTCCTAAAACATCTCTGCTATTCTGCCATCAGAGGTGCCATTGAGTTGTTTGGTAAAATAGAGTGACACCAGTGGCATAACTACCGCCATAGCAGCAGAGGCAGCTGCCACAGGGCCCGGGACATTAGGGGCCCGGCAACAGCCGCTACAGCTGCGGTTTTTTTTTTTTTACTCCAGTCGGTAACGGGCCCTATATACTTACTGATCCTGGCAGGGGCCGGGATCGGTAAGCGATGGCGCAGGCCCCACAGGCACTATTATACTCTGGGGTCTTTTCAGATCCCATAATGATCGGAGGCTGGGGAGAAATAAGATAACATAAAAAACTGTGTTACTTACCTCTCCAGGCTCCGGGCAGGCTTCGGCCTACTTGCGTGACGTCATATGACCCGCAACACAGGGCCCCGGTCACATGACGTCCCGGAAGATGGCCGACAGAGACGGAGTCATAGGGAGACGGGAGATAGGTAAGTAACAATAGTTTGTTGTTTGTATCCGTCAGGGTCTCCGATTATTATACTCTGGGGTCTGAAAAGACCCCAGAGTAAAATAATTGTTCATGGGTGTCCACAATGGGACATAATACTGTGTACTGGGGCCAGTATGGGGACATAATACTGTGTACTGGGGCCAGTATGGGGACATAATACTGTGTACTGGGGCCAGTATGTGGACATAATACTGTGTACTGGGGCCAGTATGGGGACATAATACTGTGTACAGGGGCCACTATGGGGACATAATACTGTGTACTGGGGCCAGTACGGGGACATAATACTGTGTACTGGGGCCAGTATGGGGACATAATACTGTGTACTGGGGCCAGTATGCGGACATAATACTGTGTACTGGGGTCAGTATGGGGACATAATACTGTGTATTGGGGCCAGTATGGGGACATAATACTGTGTACTGGGGCCAGTACGGGGACATAATACTGTGTACTGGGGCCAGTGTGCGGACATAATACTGTGTACTGAGGCCAATACGGGGACATAATACTGTGTACTGGGGCCAGTGTGCGGACATAATACTGTGTACTGAGGCCAATACGGGGACATAATACTGTGTACTGGGGCCAATATGCGGACATAATACTGTGTACTGGGGCCGCTATGGGGATATAATACTGTGTACTGGGGCCAGTATGGGGACATAATACTGTGTACTGGGGCTACTATGGGGACAAAATACTGTGTACTGGGGCCAGTATGGGGACATAATATTGTGTACTGGTGCCAGTATGCGGAAATAATACTGTGTACTGGGGCCACTATGGGGACATAATACTGTGTGCAGGGGCCAATATGGGGTATTATAGTGTGCGCAGAAATGCGCGCGCGGGGGGGGGGGGGTCAGTTGGTCGAGGTCTTCAGCTTCGGTCGGGGGGGAACCCATGTCAAAAGTTCGCCACGGGGCCCCATCATTCCTAGTTACACCAGTTGAGTGACACCTGTTTGGTAGGACATTCAGTATATTAGTGACCATTCTAATTGTCACTATACAGTATATACAGTGCCTTGCGAAACCTTTTGCCACACTTCAGGCTTCAAACATAAAGATATCAAATTTTAATTTTGGGGGAAAGAATCAACCACAAGTGGGATACAATTGTGAAGTAGAACGAAATCTATTGGATATTTTAAATAAAAAACTGAAAAGTGGGGCGTGCAAAATTATTCGGCCGCCTTGCGCTAATACTTTTTAACGTCACCTTTTGCTGCAATTACAGTTACAAGTCTCTTGGGATTTGTCTCTATCAGTTTTGCACATTGAGAGGCTGAAATTCTTGCCCATTCCTCCTTGCAGTACAGCTGGAGCTCAGTGAGTTTGGATGGAGAGGGTTTGTGAACAGCAGTTTTCAGCTCTTTCCACAGATTCTTTATTGGATTCAGGTCTGGACTTTGACTTGGCCATTCTAATACCTGGATATATTTATTTGTAAACCACTCCATTGTAGATTTTGCTTTATGTTTTGGATCATTGTCTTGTTGGAAGATAAATCTGCGTCCCAGTCTCAGGTCTTTTGCAGACTCCAACAGGTTTCCTTCCAGAATGGTCCTGTATTTGGCTCCATCCATCTTCCCATCAATTTTAACCATCTTCCCTGTCCCTGCTGAAGAAAATCAGGCCCAAACCATGATGCTGCGACCACCATGTGTGACAGTGGGGATGGTGTGTTCAGGGTGATGAGCTGTGTTGCTTTCACGCCAAAAAATATTGTTTTGGATTGTGGACAAAAAGTTTGATTTTGGTTTCATCTGACCAGAGCACCTTCTTCCACGTGTTTGATGTCTCCCAGGTGGCTTATGGCAAACTTTACACAAGACTATAGATATCTTTGAGAAATGGCTTTGTTCTTGCCACTCTTCCATAAAGGCCAGATTTGTGCAGTGTATGACTGATTGTTGTCCTATGGACAGACTCTCCCACCTCAGCTGTATATCTCTGTAGTTCATCCAGAGTGATCATGGGCCTCTTGGCTGCATCTCTGATCAGTCTTCTCCTTGTTTGAGATGAAAGTTTAGAGGGACGGTCAGGTCTTGGTAGATTTTCAGTGGTCTGATACTCCTTCCATTTCAATATGATTGCTTGCGCGGTGCTCCTTGGGATGTTTAAAGCTTGGGAAATTTTTTTGTATCCAAATCCGGCTTTAAACTTCTCCACAACAGTATCTCGGACCTGTCTGGTGTGTTCCTTGGTCTTCATGATGCTCTCTGTGCTTTAAACAGGACCCTGAGACTATCACAGAGCAGGTGCATTTATACAGAGACTTTATTACACACAGGTGGATTCTATTTATCATCATCAGTCATTTAGGACGACATTGGATCATTCAGAGATCCTCACTGAACTGAACAGAGTGAGTTTGCTGCACTGAAAGTAAATGGACCATATAATATTGCACACACCACTTTTCAGTTTTTTATTTGTTAAAAAAGTTTAATATATCCAATAAATTTTGTTCCACTTCACAATTGTGTCCCACTTGTTCTTGATTCTTCCCCCAAAAAATTAAATTTGATATCTTTATGTTTGATGCCTGAAATATGGCAAAAGGTTGAAAAGTTCAAGGGGGCCGAATACTTTCGCAAGGCACTGTATATATATAAAACCCTGACAACCTTGTCCTTGTACACACAATAGAATGTTAAAAGCAATGCCAATGTTTCCAGGTGGTCATATAGACCTCTATACTTCACAGACAATAAACTTCCTGCTGTGGAAATTTGTCTACATTTGGAAAATAATAGAAGGGAAAAATGTTCAGGTATATTTTTTTGAGTCTATATACAACAGCGCCAAACACCAGGAACACCTTTAATCATGACTACTTGACTACTGATCCTCAGTGCCCCATGAGTGACAGCCACAGTGTCTCTTTTTTTCACCTGTAGTAAGTAGATTGCCGGGCATTGTCATGGTACCATTGATGGCTCAGTAATGGCAGCAGGGACTAGCCTTTGGGTTGCACAGTAGGGGTGCATACCTGCTATATATGACCAAAGGATGTTGAGTTTGTGTAGGCTGGGTTTGCCACTGTGCAGGTAACAAGTACAAATTTCAGTCCCTGCTGCCATCACTATGCCACCAATGGTGTCATCCAGGAGAAAGCCGCCATGTATCATACAATTCCTAGGTTAGGCTCTCCTGAAAATCAGAGGTGGACGGTGATGATTGTTCTAATTCTCCCAGGATTTCATAGAATCGTAACTCTTCCCACACCTTTGAACTTTGTGTTCACTTGAAAACTTGCAACCCGAATGGTAATTGTTTGTCTCTTGTGTCACCGTGCTGACTATGACAAACAGCGGTTCTTGCGGCTGTGACATCCCCCGGCTGCTTTCATCCTCAGGGGTAATCACAAAGCATTAAACGCCTCGCCTGTAAGGAAAGGAAACATTTTATACACAATTGTTACTTCACTGGCGTCGTTTCATCATCATGTTGTCAGGGTTAGGATTAAAGATATCATCATTGATTATTTTACCCCCCACCCTCCCATATACTGTACAGAGGAGGAAAGTGTTTACAGGGCGGAAATGGTATTATTCACTTAACTAGGAATTGCTGAGGCATCAAACATTATGCTTATGGGGGGGGGGGGAGATTTGTACAAACCAGCGTTTTCTATGCGGGTCATGATAATCCTTGCGCCGTCAAAGGATACACCTGACTTATGACAAAGCTCAGGCCTCCTCATAAATCAGACACATCCTCAGGTGGGCTGTGCACCTACACTGAAGTCTACGGCAACTCATACCTAGTGTAGATCTCAGTTATCATATACACCAGAAAACTGCCGTAATTAGGATAAATCTGGCTCAGTTGATGGCCCCACACACAGCACACTCTTGGAACCCACCTTAAGTGGTGAGGGCGGCCTAAAAATCCACTTGTGACAATTTTTGTTGCAAGTACAAGTTACAGAGATACAAATACGAGATTTGAGACTTTTTAATACCAAAACGTGATTTACGGGCTTGATAGATCTGCCCCATTGAGTCTATTTATAACCATAATATGCCGCACGACCTGCTCCAGTTCATTTCTCATAATTTCTACAATGTTCAAACCCTGGGCCACATTTTCAAAATTGTCTAAGGGTAAATTCACATGGTGGGTCCACCATTCACAATCCATCACAGAAATCTTCTTACAAGTAATAGAAACATTTCCTACTCCTGTTCTCTACAATGGGAAGTTCGGGCAGAATCTGATTTTATCCTGTTCATGATTATTTCAGCTAGAGGAAAAAGAAGCCTCTGTTTCCACATGAAAATAATAAGTGAGTCTTTGCTGAATCTGAATCTTGGTTGCATGGGTGAAGGAACTGGCTAATTTAAGCCAATCCATGTCAGTGGTTGTGGCTTAAAGGGGCTTTCCAAGATATTAAATTGATAGCCTATGGGACCCACATTGTTTAGCAGAACGAAGAGCTCCATAGTACATTTTCGTGCAGTAACATCCATACCAGTGTAACAACCACACTCAGTACTAGCCAAAGCTACTTCTTTACTCTGCAAATTGATGGGGGATGTCCATGATAATATATAGCTGGTCTATGGTAAGGATAAAGGTAATATCCAGGAGAGGCCTTTTAAAGGAACATGTATCTAAGGGCCCCTTCACACGGAGTTAACGCGCGTGTATTTTGGCAAAATACACGTGTAAAAATACACGTGTAAAATAAGACTCCCATTGACTTCAATGACATTTTACACATGTATTTTGACGTGTATTTTGATGTGTATTTTGACGTGTTTTTTTACACATGTAAAAAGAAATGCCATTGAAGCCAATGGGATTTTTTGCACGTGTATTTTGCCAAAATACACGTGTGTTTACTCCTTGTGAAGGGGCCCTAAAACTGATCATGTCCAGTATATAACACAGGGACTCTCTTTGGTGTTCCTGGAATTCTAGTGTTATGCTCCACCCATTCAGGCCCTGCTTAAGAGAACCTTTTTCCACCTCCATCACCTCCAGTTATTCACATTTTTTAGTAGGCACCACTCCAGTAATTCCAGCACAGTTGGATTTTTTTCTATAGCTCTTGTCGTTCCTGAGCTTAAGCTACTTAAGCTCTGTACTGTCAAGAGGGCAGTGAAAGGCTGGGGTGTGATTCAGAGCACCAATAAGAGGCAGCCAGTGTCAGAACTCAGAATCACACCCCTTGTCTGCTCCTCTCTGACACTGGTCTCCTGACAGTACAGAGCATAAATAGTAAAAGAGGGACAAAAACTAACAGCACTTATTGCTCAGGTTAGATAGGCAATTCCAACTGAGCCAGAATCAGTGGAGTAACACTTATTAAACAATGTACAGAGCTGCACTTGGCTTAGGTGGTGAAAAGTCCTCTTTATTTCCCTGGTGTGTTTCTTCAGTGGATGAAAACAGTCAGTATGTATGTATCAGTATCAGATGAAATTTTTTTTATAGTCCTTAAAAATCAAAACCTTAATGTTATGCAGAAGAGGTATAGATCTGATGAAAGTTGTCTAGCACCAGCTTATTCTACTCTACTTTGCCAAGTTAGAATACAGTAAGAAAATGGAAGATAGATAGATAGATAGATAGATAGATAGATAGATAGATAGATAGATAGACGGACGGACGGACGGACGGACGGACGGACGGACGGACGGACGGACGGACGGACGGGCGGGCGGACGGGCGGGCGGGCGGGCGGGCGGGCGGACGGACGGACGGACAGACAGACAGACAGATAGATAGACAGACAGATAGATGGATAGATAATTACTATGAGAGATAAATGAGCCTAAGGCTAAAGCCATATGTTGTAGAAATGCAAAGTTTTCAGCTGTTGCGGAAATACAGCAGGAAAAGCGCAGTGTTTTACAATACCAGCAAAGTGTAATCTCACCACACACAAAAGTGCTGCCGAAATTCTGTGCTTTGCAAAATGCATGCTTTTTTGAAAAACACTGCATGTTATGGTTATTTGCGGAAGCGCTGTGCTTCCCCCAAAGACTTATAGCGGGTGGGGATGGTAAAAATGAAAATTGCAGCAGAAAAGCAGGAAAAAATTCAAGCGTTTGAACTGTGTTTTTCCACAGCACTTTTTAGCTGCATCTCCATAACATGTGGCCGTGGCCAAAAGTTGTATAAGTGTACCCAATAAATTTTTCCTCTGTTATTAATCTGACCCTGCCAGATAAATAATGACCCAACAGCTCATGAAAAATGTGCCCATCATTAGGTCACTTGCCAGTGAGCTATGTGCCTGGCACTGTGCTGATGACAAAGCAGGTTTAAACCTTTGCAGTGGACGTCTCACACCCCAGGTGGAGCTGGTCTTTGGCAGAGGTCAGGTTATGACACATTGCAATGGCTTGGTAGAGATGTCATCAGGTCCCACCCAGCATGATCCTAGTGGAAAATAAGAGCTCTGCCTGTCCTCTCTGGGTGTCACTGAAGCCTGTTGAGCAATTTTTAACAGGCTCTTCCCAGTCTCTAAATTTAGTTTAAGTTTTTCTGGACTGGTTACTATAGGGCAACAGCCATTCTATGCCAATAAAAATCATACCATACAGCAATAGTCTATCCAGCAGCTGTAGCACTACAACGTTGAACATGTCCTGACAGCCTTCAATGGCTTCTTGAGTTTTCGATCAGGTTGTTAAAAAATTCTATACAGCTGTTTTTCAATAATTCTTTTTGGCTGAGTTCTGAGATTCTAAACAACCAACCTGAAAACGCTCATGTATTAGTTCAGAACCCATGTTCCCATGGCCAGAGGAAACATACAATCCCATAGCCAAAAACTGCATTACCTAAATCTGCAAGCAGGTCATGGCATCATGTATGTAATAAGTGCTCTACAAATGTAATTTGTTAACCCAGTGTATCATGACTCTGGTGTTGGGTGCACAGCCCATAACTTTTAATCACTAGTGGCTCAGACTTTGATTTAGTCTGTCACTGTGTAGCGTGGGTATCATGGTCATCTGTTCCAAATATAAGAAGGTGTTAGGCATGCATTACCAACTTATCCCTATTTCTTGTGCTCAAGTCCTGGCAACTATGAGGTGGTCGGCACTGTGTTATTCCATGAGTGTTAGTTGGCAACATTTCCAGTGTAGTGATAGTGATGGCAAGGGCTAGGGTATAAGGGAATTCTCTGGGTGAGAACGCAGCTGGTCTGAGATTAAGTTACCTTTCTCCACGCCTTACAACACACAGGGAATAAATACTCTGGGTTTTAGCATCTGTCATAACAAATATTGAGTATTCTCCCCATGGAGGTGGCAAAGGTAAGACCAGGGGGAACTAGATAAAGGAAAATAAGGAAGGACCTTGGAGACAAGGAAGAATCGGTATACAAAACATGTTGTCATGGAACAGGACCACGGGCTATATAATCAAAAGTCAGGTGATGGGTTTTGTATACAAAGCAGAAACCAAGAGGTTAAAAATAGATGGAAAACTCTCAAAATTCCATTTTTTAAATAATGTTAATATACCATGAAACACGGGGCAAAAAGAAAATGTAACTATGTCACCCTGATCACCGAAGTCTGCTACATAGTATATCAGCAGGAAGCACAAGAAAATGAAAAAAATAAAAAGCAGTAACCAGGCAAGGCCATTACACAGTGTATGGCACTATACTTCTATCTGATATACGGTGTACTGAGCTGTGTTTGGTTTTGGTACACAACTGTAACCAGTTGACCGGTGAGAATGTCAGGAGTTGGACCATCACTGATCTGCTATTGATAGCAAAGTCATGTAAATATCTTCAAAGTTGTTCAGAATTTTAATATTGAAGGCCATTCCTTAGTGTAGGGCATCAATATTAAAATGTAGAGGGGGGGGGGGGGGTCCTGACTTCCAGCTCCTCTGTATATCAGCATATAGAAAGGCGGTGGTACTTCTCTGAATGTTTTCAAAGTAATTATTCTGGAAAGCCTCTTTAAGGTTCGGAAGCTCAGCAGACCCCATTTGAATTGCAACTCAATGCTATGTTGCCACAAATGTGTAGTTTCTTGCATGGACCCATGATTTGTGAGTGCACGACGACTAGAGATGGATGAACTTCTGAAAATTTGTTTCACTTTGGGTTGAATACTTTTGCCACATAATGATGAAGTGAAATTATTATACATTGTGGTCTCTTCAGACCCCATAGTTTAATAAGTGAAGGCTCAGGGGAGGTATGGAAGCTTTAAAAAAAAGTTATAGTTACCTCTCCTGGGCATTGTTGTGGTGCCTAGCCCTCCCTTGGGGTCCTCTTCCAGCCTCTTGGGTGCCTCACCTAGGAAGCTAAAAAAAAAGCTGAAAGAAGACCTTAGGGGACTGCTGGACACTGCAAGGATGCCTAGAAGAGGTGAGGGAAGGTGAATGTAACTATATAATATAGTGTATAATAATTTCTCTTCCGCTTTGCAGGTTATACACCCCCAAAAAAGTCATGGGATTGAGTCAAACCCAAAACGTTTGGAAAATTTGGGTCAAATCATTTTTTTTCCCCCTGAATTAATCTGACATGTTTTATGGTTATAGAGAATTGAGGCGTGGATGGCTTCTTGAGATGAAGAAAAAGGAATGGTATTTAGTAGAGATGAGCGAACACTAAAATGTTCGAGGTTCGAAATTCGATTCGAACAGCCGCTCACTGTTCGAGTGTTCGAACGGGTTTTGAACCCCATTTTAGTCTATGGGGAACATATACTCGTTAAGGGGGAAACCCAAATCCGTGTCTGGAAGGTCACCAAGTCCACTATGACACCCCAGGAAATGATACCAACACCCTGGAATGACACTGGGACAGCAGGGGAAGCATGTCTGGGGGCATAAAAGTCACTTTATTTCATGGAAATCCCTGTCAGCTTGTGATTTTCGCAAGCTAACTTTTCCCCATAGGAATGCATTGGCCAGCGCTGATTGGCCAGAGTACGGAATTCGACCAATCAGCGCCGGCTCTGCTGGAGGAAGCGGAGTCTAAGATCGCTCCACACCAGTCTCCATTCAGGTCCGACCTTAGACTCCGCCTCCTCCGGCAGAGCCAGCGCTGATTGGCCGAAGGCTGGCCAATGCATTCCTATTGGTAGCAGTGCTGAGCCAGTTCTGCTCAACTACACCCTGTGTCGGTCAGCCCATCTGATATAGCAGAGCCGAGTGTGCACACTCGGCTCTGAAACATCAGATGTAGCAGAGCCGAGTGTGCACACTCGGCTCTGCTACATCAGATGTAGCAGAGCCGAGTGTGCCGGTCAGCCCATCTGATGTAGCAGAGCCGAGTGTGTGATGTAGCAGAGCCGAGTGTGGATATAGGAATCCATAGGAATGCATTTGCCAGCGCTGATTGGCCAGAGTACGGAATTCGACCAATCAGCGCTGGCTCTGCTGGAGGAGGCGGAGTCTAAGATCGCTCCACACCAGTCTCCATTCAGGTCCGACCTTAGACTCCGCCTCCTCCGGCAGAGCCAGCGCTGATTGGCCGAAGGCTGGCCAATGCATTCCTATTGGTAGCAGTGCTGAGCCAGTTCTGCTCAACTGCACCCTGTGTCGGTCAGCCCATCTGATATAGCAGAGCCAAGTGTGCACACTATATCAGATGGGCTGACCGACACAGGATGTAGTTGAGCAGAACTGGCTCAGCACTGCTACCAATAGGAATGCATTGGCCAGCCTTCGGCCAATCAGCGCTGGCTCTGCCGGAGGAGGCGGAGTCTAAGGTCGGACCTGAATGGAGACTGGTGTGGAGCGATCTTAGACTCCGCCTCCTCCAGCAGAGCCAGCGCTGATTGGTCGAATTCCATACTCTGGCCAATCAGCGCTGTCCAATGCATTCCTATGGGAAAAAGTTTATGTCACAAAAATCACAATTACACACCCGATAGAGCCCCAAAAAGTTATTTTTAATAACATTCCTACCTAAATAAAGGTTATCCCTAGCTATCCCTGCCTATACAGCTATCCCTGTCTCTTAGTCACAAAGTTCACATTCTCATATGACCCGGATTTGAAATCCACTATTCGTCTAAAATGGAGGTCACCTGATTTCGGCAGCCAATGACTTTTTCCAATTTTTTTCGATGCCCCCGTTGTCGTAGTTCCTGTCCCACCTCCCCTGCGCTGTTATTGGTGCAAAAAAAGCGCCAGGGAAGGTGGGAGGGGAATCGAATTTTTTTGGAGTTTGCCACGTGATGTTCGATTCGAATCGAACACATCGAACAGCCTGATATCCGATCGAACATGTGTTCAATAGAACACTGTTCACTCATCTCTAGTCTTTAGAAGTCTTCACTATGACCTCTGTCCACTCTGCATATTCCACAGTGGACAGACGTCAGCCCAGCCCAGTGCTTCTCCATGTAAAGTTTCTTTCTTGTTACTTACAATCTCCTTTATGCTTAGGGCCATCTCTTCTGTAACCTTTACATTACCCCCTGACACCATTTGTCATCTGCAGCACCCACCATTCTGTATGTCCAGCAAGTTGAACGTGTAATAAGGTGGTGTTGATGGAGACTTGAAAAATGTAAAATATTTGTGGTATGCAGTGTAAGGTGACCAGTTCTTTGTACTGACCTATAGATGGTGATATAGGTGAAAAGCCTCACTGTATGTCATCATAGCAAGGGGGTAGAAACATATAGGAAGATGATTAAGGGGAGGTGATAGTAGAGGTATAGTACAGAATTATAGGTAATGTTGGTTAATGGTCATTCAGTTGAAATTTATGAGTATTTCAATGGCCCCTTGAAGGGAACCTGGAGGCTGTGAGTAGTAGCGCTTAGAACCAGGGCTGCTTTAACTCATTGGTGAGACCAGTACAAAGATTTCATAAGTCTACCTACATACCACCACTTATAAATACTGAACCCACACAAATTATAATGCTCTGCCTCTTAATGACTCTCACACAGTATAGTAATGCCTCCTTAGTGGCCCTGTACAATATGATGCCCCTCATTGGCCCATCACACAATCAAATGCCCCTGCAGTGGCATCAAATATGAACCCCCATCCCAGTGGCCCCTTAGACATTATATCATAATATCCCTTTCCAGATGACCTTACTATATAATGTTCATCTCCTGGTGTACCCACACAGTATAATTTCTGCCTTCAGTTGCTCGCACAGTATATCACCCTCCAGGTTGTCCCCACAGTATAACATTCAATATGGAGCAGCATCCTGTGGAAACAAACCATGTAATACACTTGGACTTGAGTGAATTTCTTTAAGTTGGTTTAACACTGTTCAGGATGGCATACACAAGAAGATAAAAGAAGGTGCCATCATCAGAGCCTTGTCTTCTGGGACAAACCAGGAGGTTTGTCCATGATTCTTTCAGACAACAAGGCTGCTTTTTTTCATCTAAGACAGTATCCCTTGGAATTTACTGAAGCAAGTGTCAATCATAAGCGTGGGTCCAACTTAACTTAAAGGCTCCTAGGTCCCAGTGTCACAGGTCACAAAACAGACCTTTAGGCTGAGCTGTAGCTAAGCTTTCATTCACCTGGGGCAAAGGCTAGGTTTGCTACCTTTACTGTATACGTAAATACATAAAAGTGGTTTTTTGGCTCCCCCCATGACAACCAATACCTGAGGAACATGCCTCCGTTTCACCTCCTGAGCTATGCCCCTGCTTTAGGCCTCTCAGGCATTTTGCTATTGCCACCTGTCTATCCCTTGTAAAGCTAAATGATATCAAATGAGAATTTGTACCAAGGTGTACAATGAGTCCTAGAGCTTTGCTCAAGGAACCACAAACCATGTATGTTAGGTGCAAAGGTGAGAAGGTGACGAGAAGGACAGTTACCATTTTTTTAATCAATGTCTTACATTGTATTTTATATACTGTATATTGTGAGAAGGTGACAGGCAGAGTGCTGGAGTCCAGATATATCAGCCCCAGGTTTCTGACATATGTGTGGTCCAGGGCAGATCTGGAGTAGGCCTCAGTCCAAGTGTACAGTGGGGCAAAAAAGTATTTAGTCAGTCACCAATAGTGCAAGTTCCACCACTTAAAAAGATGAGAGGCGTCTGTAATTTACATCATAGGTAGACCTCAACTATGAGAGACAAAATGAGAAAACAAATCCAGAAAATCACATTGTCTGATTTTGTAAGAATTTATTTGCAAATTATGGTGGAAAATAAATATTTGGTCAGTAACAAAATTTCATCTCAATACTTTGTTCTATATCCTTTGTTGGCAAAGACAGAGGTCAAACGTTTTCTGTAAGTCTTCACAAGGTTGGCACACACTGTTGTTGGTATGTTGGCCCATTCCTCCATGCAGATCTCTTCTAGAGCAGTGATGTTTTGGGGCTGTCGCTTGGCAACACGGACTTTCAACTCCCTCCAAAGGTTTTCTATAGGGTTGAGATCTGGAGACTGGCTAGGCCACTTCAGGACCTTGAAATGCTTCTTACAAAGCCACTCCTTCGTTGCCCTGGTGGTGTGCTTTGGATCATTGTCATGTTGAAAGACCCAGCCACGTTTCATCTTCAATGCCCTTGCTGATGGAAGGAGGTTTGCACTCAAAATCTCACGATACATGGCCCCATTCATTCTTTCATGTATCCGGATCAGTCGTCCTGGCCCCTTTGCAGAGAAACAGCCCCAAAGCATGATGTTTCCACCCCCATGCTTTACAGTAGGTATGGTGTATGATGGATGCAACTCAGTATTCTTTTTCCTCCAAACACGAAAAGTTGTGTTTCTACCAAACAGTTCCAGTTTGGTTTCATCAGACCATAGGACATTCTCCCAATACTCTTCTGGATCATCCAAATGCTCTCTAGCAAACTTCAGACGGGCCCGGACATGTACTGGCTTAAGCAGTGGGACACGTCTGGCACTGCAGGATCTGAGTCCCTGGCGGCGTAGTGTGTTACTGATGGTAGGCTTTGTTACATTGGTCCCAGCTCTCTGCAGTTCATTCACTAGGTCCCCCCGCATGGTTCTGGGATTTTTGCTCACCGTTCTTGTGATAATTTTGACCCCACGGGGTGAGATTTTGCGTGGAGCCCCAGATCGAGGGAGATTATCAGTGGTCTTGTATGTCTTCCATTTTCTAATTATTGCTCCCACAGTTGATTTCTTCAATCCAAGCTGGTTGCCTATTGCAGATTCAGTCTTCCCAGCCTGGTGCAGGGCTACAATTTTGTTTCTGGTGTCCTTTGACAGCACTTTGGTCTTCACCATAGTGGAGTTTGGAGTCTGACTGTTTGAGGGTGTGCACAGGTGTCTTTTTATACTGATAACAAGTTTAAACAGGTGCCATTACTACAGGTAATGAGTGGAGGAAAGAGGAGACTCTTAAAGAAGAAGTTACAGGTCTGTGAGAGCCAGAAATCTTGATTGTTTGTAGGTGACCAAATACTTATTTTCCACCATAATTTGAAAAAAAAATTCTTACAAAATCAGACAATGTGATTTTCTGGATTTGTTTTCTCATTTTGTCTCTCATAGTTGAGGTCTACCTATGATGTAAATTACAGACGCCTCTCATCTTTTTAAGTAGTGGAACTTGCACTATTGGTGACTGACTAAATACTTTTTTGCCCCACTGTAGATCCTTGGCTCATTAAGGCTGCAGATCCTACATTGCAGTGCAGTGCCATGGAGTGAAAGGAGGTGTATGATTCTGTCTTGAATCCAGTGAGACTATATTGCTCCTGTTTTGTTTGTGTGGCTGGAAGTAAGCCACAAGTATAGTTAGGTTTTCAGTTCTGTTTAGTTAGTTGCTCAGATGAACAGGTTTTTATTTTGTCTTTGCCTGAAGTTAAGGCTGTATTTTGCTTTGCTCATTTTGTGCCTGAAGTGAAGGTTTATTTATTTTCCTGTTTTTTTTCTAAATAATTTGTGTCCCTGTCTTGACTGTTTGGGTAACTTCCCCACAATATGTTGTATTATATATATTAAAGGAATCCAGATTTCTTATGAATGATATTTAATGAACGACAAAACCATTATATCCCATCTCCTCTATATCTTGTGGTATTTGTCAATGACACATCTTTATTTCTCCTGCGTGAGACGGTAATGATAACTTGCAAGCGATATATAATAATAATTGGGTCACTGCTGTCTGTAGAGGCTGACCCTTGAATTCATTAAAGCTTCCATGAAATGATTGTGCACAGAAGTCATGCTCGGCACCAGTTTATAATACACAACAACAAGCAGGTTACATAGTTGGCACCGGGATAAGTGATGCATATTTCATCTAGTGCTTGGCTGGTGGAGCCTCAGGGTAGAGACGCATGCATGTTTTCACTGTGGTGGAGCTCAGCTCCTGTGTTCTGTCTTGAGCAAGAAGAACTGGCATGAAACCAAGGGACATTCCAATTATCAGATGCAAAGTGAGGGTGGCCCACATTCTTCAGCTAGGACAGGAGACTGCTCAGACTTGAGGAGGTACATGTACCTCAGGGTTACTCAGTAGACAGAGCAATGTCATGTGATGGGTGGCATGAAAAAACTGTGAGCAGGTAATTTCCTGCTGTCCATAACAATACACAAAAGGGTAAAGTAGATCCAGGTCAGATATAAGTAGACAAAGAATCATTAGGGCGATAGAACTGCCAACATTTAAAGAAGACTTTTGGCTCTGAAGGTCACACAATTGAAAAATACAAAAAGGGTGTTAAAATCATGTACACATAGATATACATTAACAAAAATGGCGGGCTATTGCACTGAATATTAGGATTGTACAGGTTTCGAATATGTCATTTTTCTGCAGAAAAGCCTCTCCATGGGTTGTGTCTAGTATTGCAGCTTCATTCTATTGACATGAAAGGTGATGAGCTGCAATACCACACACTACCTACAGACCGACGTGTTTGGCTCAATTTATGGGACAAATATACTTTCTGTATCAATTCTTCATGGCTTTCTAGATCTCTGCTTGCTGTCAATCATTGTTTCTTCCGGTGGATAAAAAAAAATCAATCCATGGTCATGTGATATACAGTCCATGGTCATATAATATACAGTCTATGGTCATGTGATATGTAGTCCATGGTCATGTGATATATAGTTCACGATCATGTGATGTAAAGTCCATGGTCATGTGATATGAAGTCCATGGTCATGTGATATATAGTTCACGATCATGTGATGTAAAGTCCATGGTCATGTGATATGAAGTCCATGGTCATGTGATATACAATCCATGGTTATGTGATGAATACACAGGTGGATAGCTTGTTATATTCACAGCACAATAATCAGACATCTGCCTGGCGACGAGCTGTGCACCTGTGTGTCCATCACATGACCACGGACTGGTTTTTATCTATTCAAAGTAAACAATAAATGACAGCAAGCAAAGATATAGAAAACAGTGAGGAATTGATACAGAAAATATATTGGAAAGTTGCGCAACTTTTTAAGGCCGGGTTCACACGGAGTTACGTGCCGCGAGATTTGGCACGTAGACGCCGCGTGACCCTTTGCGTGCCGTACACGCTCCCATTCATTTCAATGGGAGCGGGGAGCGTATGCGCCGCGCTAGTTTGCGGCCGTGCATTTATTCACGGCCGCAAACTAGCGCGGCGCATACGCTCCCCGCTCCCATTGAAATGAATGGGAGCGTGTACGGCACGCAAAGGGTCACGCGGCGTCTACGTGCCAAATCTCGCGGCACGTAACTCCGTGTGAACCCGGCCTCATACACAAACAATGACAATTATTTGGTGAAACTAGACAACCCCTTTAAAGTTTGTAGTGTCATACATTATCCAAGCTGGAAAGCGATTAAAAAGAGTGTTACGCACTCATTGTGGACCAGGCATGTCTATACATTGCATGGACAAGCCATTCATTTCAAACACGCCCCATGGTATATTAAAGTGCCCCCACTAAGCTACAGAGCACATTGCAGTGATAAACAATATATCTTTTTTATGTATGTCACTTTTGTAGATTTGGAAAAAACGACTTTAAAATCTTATGCAACTAAGGGCTCGTTCACATCTGCGTTCTCCTCTCCGTACTGCAGGTTTCCGTTTCCTGCATAAAACAGAGCAGGATACGGAAACCTGCAGGAGTCTTTCTCACTAGAGTTGAGCGAGTACTGTTCGGATCAGCCGATCCGAACAGCACGCACGCATTAAAATCAATGCACGCAGCCGGCACGCGGGGGGTTAAGCGGCCGGCTGCCGTCAAACCGGAAGCACCAGGTGCTTCCATTCATTTCAATGCGTGCGTGCTGTTCGGATCGGCTGATCCAAACAGTACTCGCTCATTTCTATTTCTCACCCATTCATTTGAATGGGTGAGAAAACTGTCCGGCCGCGAGCGGCGGTGAGCGTTTTATGCTCTCTGCCGCAAAACCGGGTTTTATAATCCGGACACAGAGTCGGACATGCAGTACACTGTGTCCGGATTTAAAAAAACGGTTTCGCGGCGGAGAGCATAAAACGCTCATCGCCGCTCACGGCCGGACCCGGTCTGTGCTTTCCGTCTCCTGGCATGCAGAAGACGGAAACCACAGAATGGAGACCCTGAACGCAGGTGTGAACCGAGCGTAAGGCAGTTGGTGCATCGGAGTCACTGTACCTTCTGCCTGCACCATCCCAAGCAGTGGCATCCTCTCAATGCTATGACATCATCTATTGTATTTGAGCAGCAAGGGTAGTGCTGCCAGGTTTGAAGGTCTGCCCCCATTGCACCAATTGCCTAATTTATATAAGATTTCAAAGTTATTTTTCTACAAAGTGAAATATATAACAATGGTATGTTGTTTATCACTGTAATGTGCTGTATATCATGGTGGTGACAGTTGAATACACTTGGGGAGGTGGTAGACTTTCATTAATTTTCCCTGTGCGAGCACTGTAAGGAATTTGAACACTTAATGCAGGGATTTGGCACAGATTACAGCCAGGGGCAGATTAAGACCACCGTGGACTCTGCGATGCATGAAGATTGTGGCCCCCACCAGGCTAAAGTTTTCAGGGCCTTTTAAATGGGCTCATTATTAGCTGAATGATCATTCATAGGAATGCTCATTCTCAATTTATTCCCAGCGTTACCGTTGGGATTATACATTGTGCATAAAAGCGCACAACATGCACCTGGGATGCCGCTAAACCGAGAATTAGATAATTATAGGCAATTTTAATTTTAATGGAATGCATTATGACTAGCTTATGCTAGGTTCACACTTTCTGTTCTTCAGGTTCGCTTGGGGAACCAAAAATTGGAAAGCTAACCTGCCTAAAAAGCGGTTACTGTAATGTCTTCCGAAAAATGCGGAGAGAAAAGTCGGAGAATGAGCACCATTGTGAATCTAGCCTGGATGTGCATAAACCCTTGTAGCAAATAGGCATTATTCAATATGTTACAACTCAATTATACAGTGTGTTACACAACCCCTTTCGCTTTTCTAAGGTATATTATAGAAAATGAGTGAATTCATAGTTGTATGAGTCTTGACTGAGTCCATGAAAATGGCTACCTTCTGAAGTGAAGGTCCATATATAAGCTTTCAAAGCCTATATAGTACAAGGACTCCATCTTCCCAAGTCTCGTTGAAATGAGCAACCATTGCAAATCCACCAGGAAACAATGAAACTGATCTGTGGCAGAGGCATCAATCAAACCCTTATCATCTTATCACAGCCACAATTATAGTTAATTATAATGTGTTGTGTATTAAGTATTTATATAGAGTTTGTGCAAGTTAATGCCCATGTAATTTATGTCATATAAAGGTATAATTAGATCCATGTAGCAGAAAGAGAGAGTCAAATCTACAAAGGGGTAATTACTGTAAAGCACTACTAATTCCATAACATTAAAGACACTAATCGACTTGTATGTCAAGAGCCAGGATATTATCCGTGATATAAGGAAATAGTGTTAATAATCATCAAAAATGCAAATTTATGATCGAGAGAGTCCAAAAAAGGCAGGGCTATTATGATGGGTTTTAGTGATGTAGCGATTTCCTAGGGATCATGGGAAGTGCAGCTACAATTCAGGGCGACTGCTGCGAGGAAAACAAAGCAATGCAAGGACATCTATGGATATGAATAATAATAAATAATACATTTTATTTATATAGCGCCAACATATTCCGCAGCGCTGTACAATTTGTAGGGTTCAAATACAGAAAGAAAGATACATTACAAAGAAAGTCATTTCACACAATGGGACTGAGGGCCCTGCTCACAAGAGCTTACAATCAGAAACTAAAGGTTCTCCAGTGTTGCTGAATAAGGAAGGAACCTCCCTTTATTAGCCCACCAGTCCTAATGGGAAAGTAGGGCACACCTGAGTCACAAATTTTGTAATATTTGACTGGAAAAGGGTAGTAGTAGTAGGTATTCAGGAAAACACCAGCCATTACAATAGAACACAATGGCCTCCATGCAAACTATGAAACAGATGTTAACAAGAGTGTCCAAATCAGAAAGCTCTTTCATGTTCACAGACAAGACTTTATTCTAAAGTATAAGAACCCCTTTGATTATCTTTTTGGTTATCCTGTCTTGTCCAAAGAGATGTACAGATGATCTATAAACATCACCCATGTATGTGTATATCTTTCATATATGAAGCTATGAGAGGAAGTTTGCTGAGTTATGAGTCAAACAGGTGGGAAGACCTTCCCAAGCTTTAAAGTGTCCCTACCCAGGCATAGTTATATATTTTAGTGTAGGGTCAGCTTCAGCTCAAATCCATCAGTGACCAATGACAGGTAGGGGTACTGAACCCCACTCTTATAAATATGCTTCCATACATTGGCAGATGGCAGGTTGGATAGTACATAGAATGTGTTCTACTACAGTAGTCTTGGAAGAGTCCCAGCAGTGTCCCATATATGCTCATCCAATTGGAGTACATGGGCCTTATTACCAGGTTAGCCGACATGGCAGCTGCTATGGGGCTCTATAACCAAGCTGGGCCATTTCACCTAGGATTCAACCAACAATAACTATGACTGATGGAAGGAGATGTTGAAAACTGAATGAACCTCCATTACATTACTAGGCCATCATAATACCTGCATCAGACATCATTATACTTACTTTCTTCAAATTATGTGATATCTCTACACAGTGATCTTTTTTTGTGAGGACTATCCCCATGCTAGGAGCATTATCCCTGTACTGTGACATCCCTATGTATATTATATTTGTTTTGTAACATTGCTGTGTTTTATCCCTATATGCAGTGATATTACTGTGTGTATTTTCCCAATACTGTGACATCACTGCATACATGATCTTTGTACTCTGAAAGCACTGTGTTTATTATACCTGACTGTGACATCATTGTGTGCATTTTTTATGCACTGTGACAACACTGTGTGCATTATCCTAGTATTGTGACAGCATTATGAGTATTGTACTGTAAATCACTCTGTGCATTATCCCTGTGCGTAAAGGTCTGAACTTGCTTAAGGGGATCATGGTAGAGGGGGGCCCCATTACAATCGTTTCTATGAGCCCCAAAGAATAATTGTTATGCCCCTGGTGAGATTCCACAATAGATGACAGTTCTGCTTTTTATTCTCCATAGGATACATGACTCCTCTATTAGATTGAGTTTTATGAGAAGTGAGATTTGTGGAGTCCAAATTACATAGATATGAATAGAAGGTGATAGAATTAAGATTGCACCTCTGACCTTATTGACAGTCATCCAAAGGTAAATGTGAATCATAAGGAATCATTTTATTTGTATGAAACAGATCATGAACCTGTGCGCCAGGTAAGTGGAGATCACTTGTTCATAAATAACCACAGCTTTCCTTCTATTCCCTAAACGTTCTATCACCAGCTGTGATAAACACACAACCATATGTTTCCCGTGGGGTCTTCCCCCCACAGACACTGCACAGACGCCCATATGTTGACAACCTGTTAAAACACAAAATACAGAGCAGGACAAAAGTGACAAAGAATTGTTCGTGCACTGAAGACGATGCCAAGACTTCACCATATTCTAGCAGGTTCTGACTATGTCAGGGAAGAAATTATGAAAAAATATTTCCCCATTAAAGAAAAAAAATCACCTTGCGATCAGTCCTTGAGTTGATCTATTGTGTCTATGTTTCATAGAATTATCTGTTTCTGGGAAAGCTGGGCAGAAACTGAAATTGCCCCCCTATAAATCTGAGGCTAAGGCCCCTTTTTTGTTGCAGATTTTCCAGTATTTTTTGAGTCAAAACTAGTAGTGGCTATAGAAGGAATAAGATAAGATAATCCTTTAATAGTCCCACTATGGGGAAATTCAGTACAGCAGCATGGATAATACAGTAATAATACCAGAATACAACATACAAATAGCTCAGATAGAAAGATAAGAAGATATGGGAGAGAAGATAGTAGGAGTCATAAATAAAAAAGGGAAATATCTAGGAAGCTGGGATATCTAGGATGCTGCTGCTTTGTGCTCAATCCACTCTTGGCTTTGGCTCAAAAAAACACGCTTTTCAACAATGTGCAGTCTAAGGCTGGGTTCATATGGGGTATTGTGGTCCGGTTTCAGACCAAAAAACTGGTAGCTGCGACAGAATGCAGGTACACTGCACCGGCATCCGGTTGCGCATTCCGCTCCAGATTAATGGGCCTAGTCAGGAGGTGAATCGGCCTGAAGAATGAGTATGTCCGGGAGCCGGTACAAACAGCTCCTGGAAAAAAGACCTGACCGGCTCCCATTGTTTTCAATGATAGCTGTCTTTTAGCCTCAAAATCCTGACCAACATACCCCGTGTGAACTCAGCCTTAGGGTTCATTCACACTGAGTTTTTTGTAGCTGATTTTGATGCTGAATCCGCGTCAGAACCCACGTGGGAAAAAAGCCTCCCATTAACTTCAGTGGGTTCCTTTTTCCGCTAAAGGAACCCATTGAAGTCAATGGGAGGCTTTATTTCCATGCGGATTCTGACGCGGATTTAGTGTCAAAATCAGCGACAAAAACTTCAGTGTGAATGGACCCTTACAGGAATTGTTACGCAGTATTGCAGTTATACCCCTACCAAGTGAATGGGGCTCCAAATAAATTGTCGACTGGATGAACGTTGAATTGGGTGCAGCACTCTAGTACGCACCATCACCCTTTCATTCTGCTGATCACTAGGGGTCCCAGAGGTCATAAACCCCTGACCACACATCCTACAGATAAGCTTTCAAAGAAAAAATCTTTTAGGCAAAGGCCCCACATAGCGGGCCACAGCAAAGAAAGAGCTGCATTTTTCCCCCCCCGCAGCACTTTTCATAGAAAGTCTGCAGAGGTTTCCTCCGCAGACTTTATGCGTCAGTTATACCTATAGGGAAAATAACGCTGTTTCTGTAGGTACAAAACAAGAGTTAGCATTTCAGATGCATGTATTTTTCTGCAGTGTGTGAATTAGAATTGCTAGATTTGCTGAATTTACGCCTTACTTTAAAGGACATGAAAAGTCCTCTTCAAAGGGATGAAATCCATTTAGTCCAGTAAGAAAAGTAAATTATTTTTCTTCTTTAGGTACGCAGGTGCAGCTTTCACCCTGGGGCCATAGTTGCTGTGCTATGTCTATGCTGTCACCTATTTCCTATAGCCCATGAATAACTAATACTGGTTTATGCCTATTTCAGGGCCAGGTGGAGGAGGAGCATAACACAGGGGTTCAAAGGATACCAAAGATAGAAATCAGTCACCACCCCCTCAGACCTTGCACTCAGCCATAACACTGTCTTGTTTACAGTGTTCTCTTAAAGGGAACCTTAAAGGGAACCCAAACCTGGTAATCTCAGATCCGACCATCACTTGAATTATGAGATTAAGAAGTTTTAATATGCTAGAGAAGAGTCCTGAGTTTATCTCCAGCATTTTCTATCACATTGCACAGTTGTAGTTGAGGTCAGTGAACTTCCATGTGTAGTGTAACAAAGTGTACTGATATTGGCTTCAATGGCACAATGCACATACACGTCTCTGTCAGCTCCTAATCCGTAACAATTTGGCTACTTAAACCCAGGATCTTGTTTTATATTAAAGAGTGACTACCAGGGCTGAGATTCAGATTGTCAGGTTTAGGGCCCTATTTTCAGGAGCATAAGGACATGCTGGTGGTTTAGAAGTCCCTTTCAGCTTCTATAAACAGGCATAGCTGTTTTATTCCCATTATTTCAGATCTTTAAGGGCCAAGCTTAGCCATAATTGTTCCTATAATAAGGAAACCTCTATTGAGTATTAAGTGTGAACTTCCATGTAGCACATCTGTTGAGGCTTCATGTCAGCGGGTATTTTCCCACCAACTTACTGTAGGATGTTGTTCCCTGAGCATACGCTGTCCCTGACCAGATGATCACGGATCTGTCCACCTTATCTCAGGGACCCTCCTTAATAACTGGTTTGCTCCCCGCACGACATAAATCCCTCTTAGGTCCTAATTAGTGGTCGGCAGAAATCCTAAATTAAGCTCATTATGCTACAGAAGAAAATTCTAAAGGCTGACGGTGGGAATCTCCAGGAATTGATATGTGACTTTGTAGTATAAATCCTCTAAACAGTGTATTGTGACATGTATGGAGCCAAGAACACTGGTATTACAGACCAATGTGACAATGCAAGGTTTGGTATAAGTGAATATATTCTGAGACTTTGTTATAAAACATGTAGAATTTTGTGTATTTATATACAAAAAAATAGAATGTTCTGTCATCACAGCCAAGTGCTACTTAAGGCTAAGGCCCCACATGGCGTCCTGCAACAAAAAAGCACTGTGGGAAAAAATGCGGCGGCAACACATTGCAGTTCTTTCCGCAGCGCTTTAGACAGAGGTTTCCTCTGCCGACTTTCTGTTTCAATTATACCTATCAGGAAACCGCCGGCATTTCCGTAGGTATAATTGACATAATGCGATTTCCAAAACTGCGCCGGTTTTGAAAATCATGGTGTGTCAACAGCGCGGTTTTTATTGAAAAGTCTCTGTACTCCCTGTCGTCTCCGTCTACTATTGCGGAGTCATCGGAGTACTTCTGTAAGTAGCAGCTTGATGAGTTGCATCATCTCCAGCAGTGTACAGTGTGAAGAGGAAAGGAGCAAGAACTGTACCTTGTGGTGCCCCTGTAGTACAGCTCACAGTGTCAGACACACAGCCCCAGGCTCCCACATACTGAGACAGCATGAGACAATGTGACAATGAGACAAAATATTTAATTTGTTAAGCAGTGGTGTAGCTAAAGTCTTGTCGATCCCTAAAGCACATTCTAAATTTTGGTGGTTATGGTTGCTGCAGTGGTATCCAGAGACTTTAGTACCCATAACTGCAGTTATCAAGAATATGGTGAGCGAGTGGCGCAGCTCCCAGTATGTCAATAATGCTGGGATCTGCGTCCTCTGGGGATCGGCCAATCTGTGGGGTCCTAATAATCTGTCCCTTGCTGATCTATAATCGATGGCCTATCTTAATGAGATAGGCTGTCAGTTTTTAAAATGTGGAAAACCCATTTTCAGACTAGGGAAACTCAGCAAAAAAAGCTTGGATAAAATGTGGTGGAAATGCATTGGTTTTTTTTTTTCTGAAGAGCTTTTCATTGCAATTCCACAGAGTTTTCCACTGTGCACTTTCTGTCCATATTATACCTATACAGACAATGCCAGCGTTTCGGCATGTATAAATGACATGCTACAATTTTCAAATAGGCAAATGTTTTTGAAAATGCAGTTTTTCTGCTGCAGGTTTTTTTCTGCAATGTGTGGATGGTTTTAGCCAAAATCTCATCCACTTTGCAGGCACTGTAAAATGCTGTGTTTTTTCAAAGGTTTTGGATTTTTCCCAAGCCCAAGATTTTGTGGTTTGTCACTTACTAAACACTATTATACTCTGGGTTCTCTTCAGACCCAAGTGTATAGTATGTGGCGACCCAGGGGAGATGAGTAAAAATAACAAATACATTCACCTTACCTCACCTCTTCAGGGCATCTTTGCAGTCCTGTTTAGGCTTCTTCTGGCTTCTGTCTGATGCCACGTAACTCGAGGTCACCACTACGGCTTGTCATTGGTCATGTTGGGTGCGTCCACATAATGATGCTTTGACCCCAGCATTTTGACATCGACATGCTTCACTCAACCCTGCATCGTTTGACATCGGCCAGAGGCTGAAAGAGGCCTAAATAGTATTCCAGTGAATAGCAGATGTCCAGTAAAGGTGAGTATAACTATTTGTTATTTCTACTTACCTCCCCTGGGCTTCTACTTATCATATCAATTATTACAATAATTGCACTTTCGGTTGCACCCTCTGCGACCACAATTGTTACACCCCTGCTGTTAAGGACATGAACGATTTTGGATTTCAGGAAGCAAGTAGGGAGAGGAGAATAGTCAGTTGCACTAACCATTTAGATGCTGTGGCCCATAGTGACCGCAGCATCTTAGAGATTTGGCAGTTGTATTGTTACCCCATCAGCCCCTGGCATTGTAATGGCTCTCACGGCTGCCATCTACAGAAGCATATGACGACTAAAAAAAAAGATCAAGAAAAGTTTTAATACACGTTAAAGAAAAAAGAAAGAAAAACATATTGAAAAGGAAAATAATTAAAAAATATATATATAATTGGTATAAATGCTTCCATAAAAACTATAGTGTAATGACTAGAGATGAGCGAACAGTGTTCTATCGAACACATGTTCGATCGGATATCAGGGTGTTCGCCATGTTCGAATCGAATCGAACACTGCGTGGTAAAGTGCGCCAAAATTCGATTCCCCTCCCACCTTCCCTGGCGCCTTTTTTGCACCAATAACAGCGCAGGGGAGGTGGGACAGGAACTACGACACCGGGGGCATTGAAAAAAATTGGAAAAAGTCATTGGCTGCCGAAATCAGGTGACCTCCATTTTAGACGAATAGTGGATTTCAAATCCGGGTCATATGAGAATGTGAACTTTGTGACTAAGAGACAGGGATAGCTGTACAGGCAGGGATAGCTAGGGATAACCTTTATTTAGGGGGGAATGTTATTAAAAATAACTTTTTGGGGCTCTATCGGGTGTGTAATTGTGATTTTTGTGAGATAAACTTTTTCCCATAGGGATGCATTGGCCAGCGCTGATTGGCCGAATTCCGTACTCTGGCCAATCAGCGCTGGCCAATGCATTCTATTAGCTTGATGAAGCAGAGTGTGCACAAGGGTTCAAGCGCACCCTCTGCTCTGATGTAGGAGAGCCGAGGGTGCACTTGAACCCTTGTGCACCCTCAGCTCTGCTACATCAGAGCCGAGGGTGCGCTTGAACCCTTGTGCACACTCTGCTTCATCAAGCTAATAGAATGCATTGGCCAGCGCTGATTGGCCAATGTATTCTATTAGCCTGATGAAGTAGAGCTGAATGTGTGTGCTAAGCACACTCATTCAGCACTGCTTCATCACGCCAATACAATGCATTAGCCAGTGCTGATTGGCCAGAGTACGGAATTCGGCCAATCAGCGCTGGCCAATGCATTCTATTAGCCCGATGAAGTAGAGCTGAATGTGTGTGCTAAGCACAGGGTTCGGGGGATATTGTCACTCCTTAGGGAGAGACCACCATGTGTGTGCTAAGCACACACATTCAGCACTGCTTCATCACGCCAATACAATGCATTGGCCAGTGCTGATTGGCCAGAGTACGGAACTCGACCAATCAGCGCTGGCTCTGCTGGAGGAGGCGGAGTCTAAGATCGCTCCACACCAGTCTCCATTCAGGTCCGACCTTAGACTCCGCCTCCTCCGGCAGAGCCAGCGCTGATTGGCCGAAGGCTGGCCAATGCATTCCTATGCGAATGCAGAGACTTAGCAGTGCTGAGTCAGTTTTGCTCAACTACACATCTGATGCACACTCGGCACTGCTACATCAGATGTAGCAATCTGATGTAGCAGAGCCGAGGGTGCACTAGAACCCCTGTGCAAACTCAGTTCACGCTAATAGAATGCATTGGCCAGCGCTGATTGGCCAATGCATTCTATTAGCCCGATGAAGTAGAGCTGAATGTGTGTGCTAAGCACACACATTCAGCACTGCTTCATCACGCCAATACAATGCATTAGCCAGTGCTGATTGGCCAGAGTACGGAATTCGGCCAATCAGCGCTGGCTCTGCTGGAGGAGGCGGAGTCTAAGGTCGGACCTGAATGGAGACTGGTGTGGAGCGATCTTAGACTCTGCCTCCTCCAGCAGAGCCAGCGCTGATTGGCCGAATTCCGTACTCTGGCCAATCAGCGCTGGCCAATGCATTCTATTAGCCCGATGAAGTAGAGCTGAATGTGTGTGCTAAGCACACACATTCAGCACTGCTTCATCACGCCAATACAATGCATTAGCCAGTGCTGATTGGCCAGAGTACGGAATTCGGCCAATCAGCGCTGGCTCTGCTGGAGGAGGCGGAGTCTAAGGTCGGACCTGAATGGAGACTGGTGTGGAGCGATCTTAGACTCCGCCTCCTCCAGCAGAGCCAGCGCTGATTGGCCGAATTCCGTACTCTGGCCAATCAGCACTGGCTAATGCATTGTATTGGCGTGATGAAGCAGTGCTGAATGTGTGTGCTTAGCACACACATTCAGCTCTACTTCATCGGGCTAATAGAATGCATTGGCCAGCGCTGATTGGCCGAATTCCGTACTCTGGCCAATCAGCACTGGCTAATGCATTGTATTGGCGTGATGAAGCAGTGCTGAATGTGTGTGCTTAGCACACACATTCAGCTCTACTTCATCGGGCTAATAGAATGCATTGGCCAGCGCTGATTGGCCGAATTCCGTACTCTGGCCAATCAGCACTGGCTAATGCATTGTATTGGCGTGATGAAGCAGTGCTGAATGTGTGTGCTTAGCACACACATTCAGCTCTACTTCATCGGGCTAATAGAATGCATTGGCCAGCGCTGATTGGCCGAATTCCGTACTCTGGCCAATCAGCACTGGCTAATGCATTGTATTGGCGTGATGAAGCAGTGCTGAATGTGTGTGCTTAGCACACACATTCAGCTCTACTTCATCGGGCTAATAGAATGCATTGGCCAGCGCTGATTGGCCAGAGTACGGAATTCGGCCAATCAGCGCTGGCTCTGCTGGAGGAGGCGGAGTCTAAGGTCGGACCTGAATGGAGACTGGTGTGGAGCGATCTTAGACTCGGCCTCCTCCAGCAGAGCCAGCGCTGATTGGTCGAGTTCCGTACTCTGGCCAATCAGCACTGGCCAATGCATTTCTATGGGGAAAAGTTAGCTTGCGAAAATCGCAAACTGACAGGGATTTCCATGAAATAAAGTGACTTTTATGCCCCCAGACATGCTTCCCCTGCTGTCCCAGTGTCATTCCAGGGTGTTGGTATCATTTCCTGGGGTGTCATAGTGGACTTGGTGACCCTCCAGACACGAATTTGGGTTTCCCCCTTAACGAGTTTATGTTCCCCATAGACTATAATGGGGTTCGAAACCCATTCGAACACTCGAACAGTGAGCGGCTGTTCGAATCGAATTTCGAACCTCGAACATTTTAGTGTTCGCTCATCTCTAGTAATGACATTATTTAACCCTCAAGGTGAACACTATAACAAATTAAGTAAGCAGTTTTCTACACAAATGTAGTAAAGCATAAAAAAAAACTTACATATTTGGCAACACTAAAATTATATTGTCCCAGGGGCATAGCTGTAGGGGGTGCAGAGGTAAGAATTGTTATCAGGAGACTCTGGGGCCCCAAAGACCTCTCTACAATGTAAGACAACACCAGAATTGTAACAACCAAAGGAAACATAAGACAAATGCAAAAATATATATAAAAAGTATGAAAAATATTTATTGATAACCAAATAGTTAAAAAAAATCACTGGGAGACATACAAAAATAACTCACTAAAAATAGTGAGCAGACACATAAATCAACCTACTCAGCAAAGTGCAGTGCAGCTCCTAGTCATAATAAAATAAATATTTTTCATACTTTTATATATATTTTTGCATTTGGCTCATGTTTCTTTTGGTTGTTATGCTTATTCTATAGTGGGACTTTGTTCGGTATTTGGTAGGGTATGTTTTTTGGCTTTTGTTGAACACCAGAATTGTAGACCACATGGTAAGTGGGGGGCCTATTACAGATTTTGCTTTGAGGTTTAGGAGTTTCAAGTTACACCTTTGTACTGACCCAAATAATATACAATATAGGTAACATTTTACTCATGCTGTATGATGAACAGGACCACATTTATAGAACAAAAATGTCACCTGAAATTGTAGTGTGTCCCCCCCACACACACAGAAAAAGTTAATGAGTTAGGCCTTATTCATAAGACAGTGCAGTTTTTGATGGTTATAACATTTTGCTTCCATTCCATATTTCCCTTTTTGATGGCTGAGTGTTGTCTGTTTTGTATCCATTTATAATGGGCCATTAAAGAAATGGATGAATTTCATTATTCTATCTTTATTCACCAAACCCACATTGAACATTGAACATTATTCTATTTTATAGCCATTAAAAATGTATGCATTGACTTCTGTTGGGTCTGTGGGTCCATCATAACAAAGAAAGAATATGTCTGTCAAAAATAATTTAAAAAAATGGTCGTTGTATGGACATTTTACACTGTTGTGTGAATAAGGCCTTAATAAATAAGTTACTCAAAAAATGTATAATTACGATTTATATAATAATACATTTTATTTATATAAGGCCAACATATTCCACAGCACTTTAGAAATCAAAGGGGTAAATTACATACAAATTGAGACAATACAGAGCAATAAACGAATTCACACAATAAGAGTGAGGGCCTTGCTCACAAGAGCTTACACTTTATCAGGTAGAGGGGTTTGACACAAGCGATAGCAGGGGCGGAAAAGGAGGTGGCATTGCTTATATAAGGGACCAGCCATTTTTATGATAAAGGTTATTTTAATTACACAAATAAATAAAACTGTATGAGCTATCACCTGCCAGTGTCCAAAGAGCCTGGGCATACAAGGTTACAGTCTAATAAGACATCATGTCCTGTGGGGTAATGGGGGTGTTAGGGAATTGCTAGATGACAATTCCCCAGAAGTTGCTGGAGAACCCTGGAAGAAGGGGCACAAGGGTCAGTGAGCCCTAAGCTGAAGCCCCCCATTGACCCTTCCCATTGCCAGGCCCTATCCTACATAATAGGCAGCAACTCGAAGACGATCCCTTCCTATATATGTGATACACAAAACGTAGACAAGACAAACAACAACAAAGGGAGGTCAGCTAGCCAGGGTTCAGTAACAGTCGAGCAATGCAGTGCCAAATCGAAGTCCAAAAGAAAAGTCAGTAGGGAAAGCCAAAGGTCAGGATTAGAATACAAGTAATAACAGCAACAGAAAAAAGCAAGTATGCACAAGGCCATAGCAAGCACCAGTGTGAATGTGAGCCAGGACTAAATAGAGAGGAAGAACCCGCCCAGAACCTGATAGGAAGGCAGGCTGTCAATCACAGGGCAAGACAAAACTTAACCACATAATGAACAGAGGCAACAAGGGCAGAAGACGGGTGTGGTGCAAATTCAATTACAGAACTAGAGCCATGTTCACACAGTGCAACTAAAAACTCTAAGCAAATTATCAAACTGCACATGCCTCCTGTGCCGCAGCACGCGAGCAGGGGGTGGCTGCTCAGAGACCTGAACAGGTAGAGATGTTACAGGGGGGCACGGACTGAGGAGTTTTAGGGAGCCTCATTGCAGAAAAATATGGATTAGGAATAACGTTAGGCCTGCCTGAACAGATATGTCTTTAGGATATAGCTGAAAACAAGGAAGCTGTAAGTTAATCTGATTGTCTGGGGTAGAGCATTCCAGAGAAGTGGTGCAACTTGGCAGAAGTTCTGAATACAGGAGTAGGAGGTTCTGATAATAGAGGATGTTAGTCTTAGGTAATTGGCTGAACAGAGAGCACAGGTTGGGTGATAGACAGAGATGAGGGAGGAAATGTATCGAGATACAGTATCATGAAGGGCTTTGTGGATGAGGGTGATAAGTTTAAATTGTATTTAAGTACTGTGTGTAAGTACTGTAGCACTGCCCCAATCAACAGTATTCCTTTCTTGAGGAGGTAAGGTGGCCAACATCATTTTGACACTATAACCCTATATTTTAATAGCTTGAACTTTTAGGGATAATTATGCGTGTGCATATTCCATCGTGGATCCAGCCCAGTCTGGAGGGTTCTTCCGCAAGGCGGACACCACGGCTGAATCAGCCGCTGAATCCGCATGAAGAAAAGGCAGCTCATTTATTTTTTCTGCTAGCGGTCTACATAGACCACCATTGTGAGGATGCGGATTATGATGTGGATTCCGCGCCAAAATTCATCTCCTCTTGCCCCGTGTGAATGGGGCCTTATGGTCACAACAATTGCAAATTCGTTATGGGGATTTTTTAGGATAAATGAGAAAGGGCTACGTCTGATCCCTGTACCTTGTATTAGGTGGTGAACATACTCTCTACTGTCAGGTGGGCAATTTTTATAATTTGATCTAGGTGGGTTCGACTGTTAGCACCTCATCTATTTATATCTTGAAGCTATCCAGGATGATCTACAAACGTAATCTAACAAGAGAACGTTACACCAACTTTGGTCTCATACCCATTTTATGGACCTTCACAGGAATGTTGATATCTTTAGGTCAAATGGAGGAGGAAAGTAAAGTCAAGAATATGGTACAGAGGCCTTAAAGGTCATAATGACAACAAGACTACATTTATGTAATTTTCATTGCAAAATTGTAGCAGAAATTACTACAATGTATTAAGCATCTAAATAACCTATATATATCTAAAGGTTTAAATTATCACTCAATTTATATTCGCGACTTCTTCTACCTCTGTCGATTTTATGGTAAAGAGTGAAATACTCATGGAAACAAGGGTACGTGAAGGTAAAATATTGGAGGTTCCTGGTTCTAGTGGTCAGCTACATTCTGTTCTCTATACATAAAAACATTATATTTAATCTAAATAAAATACCCACAATTCTTTTCATGCCTGGCTTCCTCTGAGTTTCTGTAATTAAACATCTGATTAAGCATAATTCTGGTAGAGGACCACCAAGTAAGATCTTGATGTTCTAACCTCAGAAGCCACCAGGGTGGTTGGTCAACCACATGTTGAGAAGTCAAGGCTCCTGGTCTCAATAAGGAGCCATAGCTGAGGGGCTTTGTTAGGTGTGCCAACAATTCATTTACTATGTTAGGGTTAACGTCTATCTATTCTGAAGGGTGATCAACTTAACCTTTTAGGTACAAAACTTGTGCTTGAATGTGACTTTTGCTTCCATACATAATTTATCACATATTTTTCTTGGATTGCATTTGACAGGATCAGGATCAAGAGATTTATTAGAAACAATCCTGAAGAGATCTTCTACCAGGAACAGGGACGTTGGATTATATATAAATAAACATGACCCTGACAGGTATGGTAGTACAACTGTACATCTAATCCAAGGTAGAGCGATGAGTAAGGCCTGGAGTTTCTCGGACATCAGCCTGGATTATCTGGTATTACTGGTTTCCTGGTGTCTCCTGTTAACCTTTTCAACCCCAAAATGAGTTAATCCTGTAATTCATACTCAGTGGTAAACATTTAGTCTCTTGTTATACCACTGTACATGTGCCATGGAAAATCTCCCAATTTTGTTTGCTTGAAAATTGGCTTATTAGGTGGACGGTGTCAGGCAGGAGCAGAAAGAAGGTGTGATGTAGAACTCCAAGGCAGCCAGTATGAAAGCTCAGAATAACACCTCTTGTCTATTCCTGATGGACATTGCCCACCTGACAGTAGAGAGTAAACATAGCATTTGAGGCACTTGTTGCTTGGGAATGGTGAGGGGAAAAAATTCCTTCTGTGTCGGAATGAGTGCAGCAGTGCCTGGTGGTGAAAGGTCCTCTTTAAGTGCATGGTCATCTATAGTGTTGAGGTCAAATTTAGAATTTGTGTGCTGTGGACTATCTTATACTGAGTGGATAAGAAGAATTATATGAATCCATATAAGTACTTCCTTGGCTGTAGTATGATTCTTTGTTTTCATCCATCCCACATATCCAACCTCCATTCCCACACTTTAATCTGATGATGAAGGTGGAAATGGCTCTGATGATCCTTTTAATCTTAGGGTTTTCTTTTCAAAGGATTAGGTGGTGCCCCACGATTACAAAATTGGCCACTTCATAAGGATTACAAGTGATTTTATCTGTCATTACAGAACTCAATCCAGAGTCATAGACATCAATATCCCACAACACTGCAAAGAAAAAAATGCTGAATCTTATAACCATAAAAAACAGTAAAAATATGGATGTGTGAGAGAAAAACAGAGATAATTGTTACATAAGAGTTGATGTTTGTCAATCTACTTGCAACAAATTTGGCATATTGATGGGTCATGGGATGGGTAGGGAGTGACAAGGCAATGCTTAAACCTTATGGCTGAAGTCTCCGAGTATTCCCCCACCACCGTCAGTCCCTAAAGTCCAATATAATAGCTGTCAGACAAGCAGTTATACATTTTATTGCCCACTATTGAAATCCCTCCCTTCTCCCCACCAAGCCCAAGTTCTATTTATATACATACTCTCCATTTCCTACCATCCCCATGATCATCTTCCTAATTTTAATGCAGATATAATTTGGGGGTCACACAGAGCTCCACAAGCAAGGACTGACAATGTACTGGACCTTTGTTTCTAAATTCCATTGGTAGTTTGACTGCAAATGAAGCAGTAGGCCATCCTATGAGAGTCTTCTTGGTGCATACCATGATGCGATACCTGAGGATGGACTTACCCTATAGCATAGTTACTAATACAATGGATTCCCGTTTCAGTACATGTCTATTCCTGTCTAATAGCTTTAGAGAGTATATCTGCAGCCATCGGACTGTGTTATATATATTACCAGTGGTGGCCGCAGCAGTCTTACTATAGAAAGAGCGACTGCTGTGGTCAGACTTTATATAAGAAGCTATAAGGGAGGGACGTCACAGTAAATCATCATAGATAGGCAGTATAGGGTTGGTAAATACTTGAAAATGTTTGTGTAAGGTAAAGCTTACTGCCCTGTGTTATGGGGCCTACAGCAGTTATGGCTATTGTTGTATTGAAAGGCTATTGTCAGCGGGCAGGACATAGCTGTGCGAAAAAGGAAGGAACTTACTGTATTGTAGTGATGGAGTCGTAATACTATTTCCCAGTAGACATATAAATGGATTATAGGGTACAGCTCAATGTAATTACTCTTTAAGCAGAGCTAGCACAGTAATGTAATATGTGGACAGCCACACCATGTGGATCCAAGCTTTCTTCATTACTTTACACCTCACACAACCAGAAAAGAGCAGGGTATCATTTTAGATCATGAAGATGGGGTATGTATAAAGTAGCCCATGAGCCATCAGCAGTTGTGACATTTTGTGATAATAAAACATTTACATTTTATCACAATATTTCCCCAGTCCACTGTCGCTAAGTCTAGTTTCTACAGCTTTGTGGACTTGAATGTTACTGTAGATGAAGCTAAGTCACTAACAATTGTATGCCTCCCGTCTGCAAAGTATTAGTCCTAAAAATTCAATAAATATAAGGAAAACTCCCTCTCACCCTGCTCCCGAGTCATTGTTAACCTTTAATAACCTCGGGCTAGCCACACTAGCCACAGGGTACACGCCATGGTAGAAGCCCCTTCCTTATAATGGTAGTTCATGGGGTTTGCCATGCATAAACTACTATTATACTCTGGGGTCTGAAGTATAGTTAGTGCAGGGCCAGGGGACGTGATAAAAAAAAAACAAAGGTGTTACTCACCTCTCCTGGGCATTATATCGTGTGAAGGACACTATTGGAAATTATACTGTGCGGAGGGCCACCATGGGGCATTTTACAATGTGAAAGGGCCATTATGAAAAATTAAGCTACAGGAGCACTGTAGGGGCTATTACATGTGGAGGCAGTGTTGGCTTCCCAGTTTATTATTGAGGTGCCTCTACTATTACACAAGTAGGTGAATCTATCTTCAATTCCACTAAGTCCCCATGAGAAGTTTTTTCCTGTGTTGGGACTTTTCAAGCCCCAGCCCATATGTCCTTTGATGTGGTGTTTTTTCCCACAATGCACCTTGGTCACTTGTTGCCAGGTTAAGGCCATGAACCTGCTTATAAGGTCAAAGTGCCGCAGCTATATTTAGTAGATTTTAACTTGCCATTTATGTGATCACAAAGAAAATTGTGGCTATTCAGGGAATGCGGTGACCTAAGGTTAATTGGAAAAGTCTTCAAAATCCTTGACAGGTAGAATTACAGACATATGTTCAAAGTGAATGATCAGGTATAACCTAAGGAGCGAGTGTTTGTTCTCCAAAAATATGGAAAAGGTTTAATAAACCTCACATTTCTTGAAATGACAATATCTGCCATGGTAGGTTCATATGGCGTACTTATGTTTAGTTTCTGGTGCCCATTGGTAGCAGGAGTATATACTGAGCAATGACCATTTGTATACCAATATTGAGAAGCACTGGCCACTACTATGGCAGTGATTCTGATCTGTACCAGATTGGCTAGAGCTACAATTTGACTTTTTGTAGTACACAATGTTGCAGTGTAGCCTTGGCCTTAAGGTGCAGAAGGTGCAATCTCATGTCAAATTGATAAAATAAAATGAGATTTTCCCATCTCATTTTATCTGTATCCACACCTAGCTCTCATATCTATAGATTTAACAATAATCTATGCCAAAAATATATGTTCATGCATAGACAAAAACCATCTTAACTGAAGGCTATACATTTTTGTCAAGTGTCATTTTTTTTATGCCAAAGGTTACTTTTTTCCTGAGTTGCTTTTCGATATATGTAACTGTGATATCACTGTATTAAGTAGCATTACTAGACTAAAGAAAACCTTCCACAAACAACACATATTCCCTATGCACAAGATAAGTGACTAGGAGTCTTGACAGCTTGAATGGAGCAGTGTTCACATGTGTCTCTGAGTGTTCTATTCAACACTATGACACTTATAGCCAAATATAGCAGTGAGGTTAAAACCCCTTAAGGCTTAGACCCCAAGTTGCAGATTTTGTTGCATTTTTTTCTTTTTAGCCAAAACTAAGTTTGACTTCAACAGGAATGGGATATATCTAGGAAACAAAATCTCTCAAAGATCTCTCAACTAATACATTGCAATACTCTGGCAGGATCTAATAGGTGTACAAAGATGTCAGAACTCAAGGGCATCAGGATTTACAATGTGAGTATATGCTTTTTATCTTCTGTGGGGAAGGTAGCTCAGTACACAAATGTTGCAGTAAAAAAAAGGTTTATTTAAAAAACAGCAAAATAAATAAACCTTTACGTCAGACAAAATAAAATACAGCCTTTAACTTCAGGTAAAAAGGCAAAACAAAACCTGCTCGTCTAAGCGCTAACTAAACAGAATATACTAACTGTACATGTGGCTGCTTACTACCAGCCACACGAATTAAACAAAACAGCACTGTATTGTAACACAAGGCTCTCAGTGCAGAACAGACCCAGCCACCTCCTCTCCTTTCAGGATCTGCCATGACGTGCAGGCTCTGCAGCCTTTTATGGCCCAGAAACAAGCCTATGATCCACATCTGGGCTGCAGCTTATTCAAGATCCGACCTGGACCACACATATGTCAGGAATCTGGAGGAGATATATCGTGACTCCAGCACTCTACTTGTCACCTTCTCACACTCTATTTTACCACATTCCCTGACTTTAGTTTTTTTTGGGTTTTTTGTTTGATGTTCTTAAATCCTGGATTTAAAAAAAAATGGTTACTTTCTTCTAGAAAGAGCCTGCTCAAGGGTTGTGTCTAGTATCCCCACTCTACTCTACTAAAGTGAACGGGGCTGAATTACAATATCATACGCATCATAAGGACAGATGTGGCACTGTTTTTGAATGTTTTTTTTTTGTTTTTTTTTAAATTCTGGGCTACCTTTTTAATGCATCTGTCAATGCAGAGACCAGAATGTATTGCTTTTGCACTACAATGCCAGACTACACACTACTTAGGTAATGTCAATACTTTCTTGCCTACTGCTACGACTTGGTACCAACTTATTTTCACCCTAATCCGAAACCACAAAAAAGTCCTTCAAGATTTACCTTTCCATTCTCATGGCAAAAAAGTACCACCAATGAGATGCTAGAAGCCACCTTCTCATACATATAACATTTGGCTCCAAGCCTTATGCTCTATGTAGGATCAGACCTCCCGGGTGACTTGTAATACCCTTATAATTAGCACTGTGGGTACATTATTTCACGGACAGTTATGAAGTATGATGAGTTATGACACATCTGCTAATAGCACATAGGAGAATAAAAACCAAAAAGAGGATTACAGGAGGGTGGAAATAAAGAAGATATGGGGGGGGGATAGACATGGAGAAGACAGATATTCACACATATAGTAAATGGTTTCCATGCCTGCTCAGCTCCTCATAATGACACTTGGGACCCCTTATGCCTCCTCCTGAAGGTCACCGACAAATTGAGCCAATTACTGGTGATTAGTGAAGAATGCACAGGTGGCCTATTCTATGTTACTCATATAAGCCTGGTCTCCATAACATTAATGTAGAGCGATGAACACATTCATCTTAGTGATTTACTTGCCCCCTCATCTTTATTGAATTGTTAAGGATTTGGTCTATACCTTCAGATTTTTGCAATCCCGATGAAGCCATCAAACAGCAGGTTGACAAGTCCAAGTTTTAAAACCTTGACTCTTGGTGTACAGTACTTTGCAAAAGTTTTAATCAGGTGTAGATAAATACTGCAAAGTATGAAAACTTTCCAAAATAGAAGTGTCAAAGGTTTATCTTTGTCAATTACAAAAATGCAAATGAACAAAAGAGAAATCTAAATTACATTAATATCTAGGTACACTTGTACACAGTGTTTGAAGGAACTTGGCAGGGAGGTTCTTTCAAACATCTTGGAGAACTAAGCATAGCTCTTCAGTGGTTGTAGGCTTACTCAAATCCTTCTATCTTTTCATGTAATTCCAGACAGACTGGATGAAGTTCAGGGCTCCTTGTTCTTCTTAATTTTTAAGGATAGTTCTTCATGAGAATGACTGTATGTTTGGGGTTGTTGTCCTGCTACAGAATATATTCGGACGCCTCCTTGATGGTATTGCATGATGGATAAGTATCTGCTTGTATTTTTAAGAATTATATAGCCAAAGGAGAATAGATTTGGCATGCAAATAGGAAAGACAGCTCTCCTATTTCTCCAGCACATCACTTTTCTATAAGCTATATACTTCTATTTTGGTGTGGTTAGGATTGTAGATCCTCATCTAGTTTGGGTGCTGTCAGCCATTTCAACTGTGATTATTTCTTAGAAATGAGGGCACCATTAAGTCTGTTCAAATCCCCAACTCCATTTGCTGAAATGCAGCCCCACACTTGAAAGGAACGTCCACCATGCTATGCTGCCACCTGCGTGCCGCTCTTCAGCCCTTCGGTGCACAAACTACCTAATGTTACAGGCAAATATTTCGAATATCATCATCGGTCCTGAGCGACTGAAGCCATTTTTCTGTACCCCAGTTCCTGTTTTTGTGCATAGTTGAGTCACTTGTTTTACATCAAAGATAAAGATTTTTGGCCATAATTATTTTATGAAGACCACTTCTGCCCAGAATCTCCGAACAGTAGATGGGTGCTCCTGGGTCCCACTGGTTTCTGCCATTTCTGAACTGATAGCACTGCTGGACATCTTTTTATTTCATGTGGAAGTAAGCATGATGTGTATTTCATCTGCTGTACTGTAAGTTTCTTTCTTATCACTGTGTCTATGGTCTTCAGTGTTGTCTATCTCTTGGTTCTTTTTCAAAAGAGCTTGAACACCACATCATGAAACCTCTTTGCAATAAAATTAGGGAGGCAGCTGACCTAGCGGGGGGAAACAGAAGGGCAGCGGCCCCAGACCCAATGACTCTGGGATACGCACCCCAGAGCCGCCATAAACACATGCATTTTGAACTATATTGGTGTCTAAAAGACACTGACACGGTTGAATCGCATGGTAGAGCAGGATGCAGTTAGCTTCCTGCTCTGCCACACCATAAGCTACAAGCCACTTCAAGCCAGCTCAATTGCAAGGGGGAATATTTATATAAAGAGAAATTATACATTTAACAGGAGGATCATTTATGTAAGGGGTCATAAGGGGGCAGTATTTATCACAAGGGCCATAATATAAGGATGCACTTAGGCATTATTAAAGGTGTTTTCTAGCTAATTTTTTATTGATCATCAGGATAGTTAATTAATAAGAGATCAATGTGGTTCTGACACCTGGGACCCCAAATGATCAACCATGGCCAGTACAGTATCCACTTCACTGGTTATATCGCACACCAACTGTTTCATAGTGACTGTGTGATGTAATTACAGTCTTGTCCGATAGAAGTGTATACGACAATGCTGTTGTTACATTACATGGTCATTACAAAACAAACAATACAATGTAAACAGAGAAGGACTCATGGAGTTTGCATAAATACTAAAGTCCCACTCAAACAGCTGATCAGGGGTGTAGGGACCACTCCTTTTTTATTAAAGACCTGAAAAGCCCCTTTAGATGGGGCACACAGGGACCTAATTAATTAAAAGACCCCCAGTGGTATTATTCAGAGGGGTGAGGGTGGGGTTATATGATATATTTTATAATTGGGGTTAGCAGTAGGATAGGAGCTTTGTGTAGGTTAGGACACTCTGAGTCAGGTGCCTGAAAAATTGAGGAGTCAAAGATGTCCGTGTTGCAAACTTTACAGAGACAAGTCACAGGTTGAAGAAGTGGTCATGGTGGTCCAAAGGGAAGAGATGGGAAATGTTCAGAGCCCTGTATTTACCAATATACAGTAAAAATATAGTAATAATATTGGTATACCTGAGTTGGGGGCCCACTGTTACTTTAACCATAGGGTAAATGGTGCATTTACTCCAGGTCCTATGGTTGCAGGGTCCCCTGGATCCAGGCACCAGTCTTTCTGCCCGAGAGAATTATTTGTAACTTGAGGGGGGGGGGGATATTAGTTATAAACGGGGACTATTATTTAAGAAGTACTATTATTTATAAGGGGGTAACTATTACTGATAACGTCGATTATTATTTATAAGGGGTATTATTATTTATAAGCAGCGATTATTATTTATAAGGAGGCATTATTATTTATAAGCAAGGAATCTTAGCCCCCCCTTATAAATAATAGTCCCCATTTATAAATAATAATGCCCCTTATAAATATTATTAATAAGGGGGCAGTTGCCTGTGAACAGGAACTATTATGTATAGGGGATACTATTTATAAGTGCAGGGGCATGGCCACTTATATTGTATAGGACCACTAAGAAGAAATTATACTATGTGGGGGCCATTTTAATTTGAGTGAGTCACGTATGTCTATGTGGTGGTGACAGAAGGGGGACCCATTTATAAACCTTTGCACTGGGCCCACCAATGTATAAAAATGGCCATGGTTTGGCACCTCTGTGCTGAACCCCTAGTTACACCACCCCAAACATACAGCCAATGTCGTTAAAGGGGCTCTATCAGCAAAATTATTCTGATAGAGCCCCACATATGCGTGAATAGCCTTTAAAAAGGCTATTCAGGCACCACTAAAGTTATATTAAACTACTCCCCAGTTTTAAAATAATACCCTAAAACAGAATGTGATAAACTTACCCATCGTGCACAGTGGGCGGGCATTCAGAGTCCGCCGTCTTCTTCATCCACGCCTCCTCTTCCTGCGATGTCCTCGGGTCCTGTCTTCCTCCAGCACTCGCGAACTGACATTGCTAAAAAAAATGGCCTGGGCGCATGCGCAGTAGCCGTAGTAGAAGCAGCATGCTACTGCGCATGCGCCCAGGCCTTTTTTTTTTTTTTTTTTTTTTTAGCAATGTCAGTCCGCGAGCGCCGGAGGAAGATGGGACTCGAGGACATCGCAAGAAGAGGAGGTGTGGATGAAGAAGACGGCGGACCCTGAATGCCCGCCCACCGTGCACAATGTGTAAGTTGATCTCATTCTTTTATAGGGTATTATTTTAAAACTGGGGGGGGTAGTTTAATATAACTTTAGCGGTGCCTGAATAGCCTTTTTAAAGGCTATTCACGCATATGTGGGGCTCTATCAGCATGATTTTGCTGATAGAGCCCCTTTAAGATCATAGCTTAAAGAAGAACAGTCTTGGAAATGATCATATGGCCCCCACAGACCCCAACACCATTGAGTCTGGTATGACATGAAGAGACAGAAGGATGTATAAGTGTACCTAGAAGAATTGATGCTGTTTCAAAGGCAAATGGCGGTCATGCCAAATATTGATGTGATTTCCATTTCTCTTTTGTTCACTCACTTTGTATTTCATTAATTGACTTTTCTGCTGTTGAAATCATTCTTACTTTCCCACACCTGTCTAAAACTTCTGCACAATACTATATATATAGCACACAATATGGCATTTTCCAGAAACAGAGACTGAAACTCCTGTGACCCTAGATGTCTATGGAATCCATGAGGGGCTTCTGGTCTACTGCATGGAATAGAAGGTCAATAGACTCTTGTGATATTATATTGTAATATGTCTGATAAACTATCACCACCATCTGAGTAGTCTCCAAAGTTTGCCATGTCTCAGAATCTTTTCAATTATTCATTAAAAGTGTCACCGCTAAGGACTGTTCATTTTTATCTTCTTTAAGATTCTCTGGAGAATGATACTTATACTTACTTAATTGGTACAAGATCTAGGAAATGTGGATCCTATGCCTAGGAAAGGCTTATGAATCACTAGCTGTACATTCTGGAAGACTGGAACATTGTGATATGATGTCACTGATTATAAATTATGAAGTAGTTAGACATGTCTGTTAGTGGCCTATCACAAGTAGCTTGTTGCTATGCATACAAACAAATACACTATCCCTGCACATGCGTAACCTTCTCTGCTATTACCCTATACTGTTTATAGTATCTATGGAAATTCACTCCTCAACTTTGAAATTGCAACACCAAGAAGGAACAGTCTTAGAATTATGGAAATCATGGGGCAGACAGGTTAATATGCAAATGATAAAAAAAAAAATGGGAACAAAATATCTCAATTTATTCTGTATGAAATACCCAAATTTATAGCCTTGGCATGCTATCCATAAGGTTATTAATTTTTGAGTAATTTTATACATGCTGTATGCACTTAGGCACACAAATCATTAAGATTGACTGCTGACAGCTCTCTTTGCAGTCGCTGCCCAATAACGTCCCAGATGTGCTTGCCTGGAGACAACGCCTGAGATACTGCAGGCCATGATAACACTTTTAGGTCATGCAGGCTGCTCACAGTACATAAGCCACATATGTTCTGGTGTTGTTGAAATATGGCTCCTGGGACACTTTGGAGAAGTGGCTGTACCACTGGCTCCATGGCCATCATTGAAATCATTGTAATGCTGAGCTATTAGTATACTTGAAATGAAGACTAGAGGGGTCCGGCTACCATACTTTATGCCAACCCACACTATACTCCGAGGAGTAGGACCAATGTCATATTCCATTATAAAGGCCTGTTCATGAATTGCCCACATAGTCTCCAAACCAATTTCTGGGTATCCTTATGGCCATGACCAAAGCAGGGCTCATTGCTGAAGAGGGCAGACATCTATTCTAGTCTCTATTTTATTTTGGTGCTAGTAGTATTGGTAGTATTTGGTGCTGCTGGGTTGGTATGCTGTGCAGGACTGTAGTATTTGGTTTTGCTATGGAGTATTGTGTGCTGTATGATTGCATGGCGGTATTTTGCACTATGCAATAATATTTGTTCACTTGTGTGGTACAGGCATCACTATGAATTTGCTGGTAAGTTTTGAGAATGAAAAGGTAGAGATGCCATACTCTGACCAATGTTTGCTTTATTAAAGGGGCTCTATCATTGGGAAAAGTCATTTTTAACTAATCACATCCTTGCATAGCCTTTAGAAAGTCTATTCCACACCTACCTTTAGTATGTAAATTGCCTCAGTGGTTTTTTAATAAGACCGTTTTTATTCATATGCTAATGAGCTTCCAGCCAGCACAGGAAGTTCCCAGCAGCACTTGTCTCTGCTATTCTCTCCTATCTGTGTGTGAGGGCAGGAAGCAGGAAGTCATCATCAGCAGCAGCAGCCTGTGCTGTATACACCCATAGTAAACAATAGCAAAGAGGAGTGCACAATGGTGCACCAAGAGGCTAATTAGCATATGAATAAAAACGGACTTATTCAAAAACCACTGAGGCAATTTAGGTGTAATCAAGTTTGATTGAGAGTTTTTAACAAGAAATAAAAAAGATACAAACAAATAAATCAAACAAGTAAACAATGAGAAAAGGAAACAGAGGGCCACGCAGGGCCCCAGGATGAAGTATACGTGAGGGGGAAGCCCTTGCGGAGGAAATACAGTCCTTGTAAAAACAACAAACCAAACAAGAACACTAGAAGAAGACGGAGAAAAGGAACAAAAGAGATGAAAGGAAAGGGAGAAAGGAAATAAGAGAATAGCAAAGCTGAGTCCACGCACTTGGGACCGGAAGAGGAGGGGGGGAGATGCCAGATAATCGCACAAAGGGGTGGGGAAAGACAAAGACCAAGAACCACTATAGGGAGACGAACAGCAAAAACCAGGGAAAAGACACAGTAGGGAGATCAAGCAAACAGGGCAGAGAAGTCCGAGGACTCCTGGAACTCCACCCACGGCTGCCAGAGGGCATCAAACTTAGAGGAATCGGGTAGATCCATCGCCACCAAATACTCCATTCTACGAATAAGGACAAATTCCTGCAGCGATTCGAACATAGAGGGGGGAGTGACGCTACGCCAATGGCGAGGGATAACCGTCCTGGCAGCCGTAAGGAAGTGGCGCAGGAGATCGCCTTTAACACTGGAAAGTTTGCCAGGAATAAGGGAGAGGAGAGCCACCTGTGGAGAGGGTGTCAGAGAACGGCCAGAGACCTTCATGTACAGAGAAAACACAGATGACCAAAAGGGTTGGATCCCCCCACAATCCCACCAAATATGCAAGAGAGAACCCTCAGCAGTTCCACAGCGCCAACACCGGTCGGAGACCACCGGATAAAATTTATGGAGGAGGGTAGGGCACCGATACCATCGGGTCAGCAGTTTAAAGTTTTTCTCTTGGGCGCTACAGGGTAGAGGCAACTTGTGTGAGAGTAGAAAACAGCGATCCCAATCAGCGGCAGACAGTCCCGCCCCTAAGTTAGAGTTCCAAGCCCTAACATAAGGGGGTGGGCCCGAGGCAGCAGCGGTCAGCAGAATATCATAGAGGAGGGGGAGAGGGCCCGGGTGGGGGGAGCAGGACCCTCTAACAAATTCTCCAGAGGTGTAAGGGGGAGGGAGAAGAGAGAGGGGACCGAGCACTTGTGCCAGAAGTCAGAAAGCTGGCGGTATTCCAGCTAAGAGATAGGGACGTCCGGGTTAACTGACTGTAATTGGGCGAATGAAGGGAGGGAAGGAGAGAAGCCCGAGATGGAACCCAAGCAGACATATGCAAAGGAATGCCATCCCAAGAAGCGACGGGCGGAAACACCCGGCAAGAACATCGGGTTCCTAAACAAGGGACTTAAAGGACCAGGAATCCTTGCTAGAGCGGTTGAACGGCAAAGTCTATCCTATAAGGATAAAAAGTGAGAAGCTAGAGGGGAAGAACGGGTGGAAACGGGACGCAGGTGTGAAGGAATCCAAGGAATGGAAGGGAGATCGGCAGAAGTAAGAGAAGCCTCCAGGGAAACCCATTGTTTATCCCTATGTCTAAAAAACCAATCCAGAAGACGAAGGAGAACCGTCGCGTGATAATAGAGAAGAGGATCCGGCAAGCCCGCTCCTCCCGCAGTTTTGCACCGAGTAAGAGTACGGAAATGCAGCTGACCTCGAGAGGAGCCCCAGAAGAAACGGCCAAAAAGAGAACGAAGAGCAGAAAAGTAACGTCTAGGAACCGGGATCGGCAGTGCCTGGAAGAGGTAGAGGAAGCGGGGGATGACATCCATTTTTAGCACGTTAGTGCGACCAAACCATGACAGTCCGAGGGGGGCGTAGGAATTTAAATCTTATGCAATCCGCTCCAGGAGAGGGAAATAATTAAGGTCAACTAACTCTTTAGGGTCAGAAGCGACTTGGATCCCCAAATATTTGATCGCACGGGCCTGCCAACGCAAGGGAAACTGAGAGGCTAGGATGGCAACTTCAGACGGGGGAAGAGAAATATTAAGAGCCTCGCTTTTAGTGAGGTTAACTTTAAAATTGGAGACCTCGCCAAACCGGCAAAATTCATGCAGGATGGCTGGGAAGGAACGGAAAGGTTGAGAAACATAGAGAAGCAAGTCATCCGCATAAAGAGCCGTCTTGACCTGGGCGGATCCAATAGGGAATCCCACTACGTCAGGAGAGGCGCGAAGAGCCACCGCCAAGTGTTCCATCACCAGGGCGTAAAGTAGAGGAGAGAGGGGGCAACCCTGCTGGGTGCCGTTGCGTACCGGGAAAGGGACAGAAATAATGCCATTCGCACGCACCCGTGCAGAGCAGTCCCCGTACAGAGCCAAAACCCTGTGAAGGAAGACTCGGCCAAGGAGGCTCTCAAGAAGCCCCAATGGACACGATCGAACGCCTTCTCAGTGTCAACAGAAAGTAAACAGAGGGGGAAAGCATTCGATCGAGCCGCGTTTACAAGTAGTAGGGTTTTGTTAAGGTTATCTCGGGCCTCTCGGCCAGCGATAAAGCCCACCTGATCAGTATAAACAAGGTGAGGCATCAGGGGAGAGAGACGATTCGTCAGCATTTTAGCATATAGCTTGATATCCACATTGAGGAGGGAGATCAGGCGGAAGTTGGAGCAGTGAGTGGGATCACTGAGGCAATTTACATACTGTAGAATAGCCTTTCTAAAGGCTATGCAAGGATGTGATTAGTTAAAGATGACTTTTCCCAATGATAGAGCCCCTTTAAACTTTAGACTGCCATATGAAACAGAAGAGGACATATGAAGATATTATAGTTCATGGGTTAAATATTTTTTTTAAACTGTTCTTAGGTTTGTTATGGATACTGTATAAGAATGGCAAGATATCAAAATATCAGTTCCCGTCCCTACCCCTTTTGACAGGTCATATAAGGGCATTACTTATCTGGTGCTGCAAGTAAAACAACTATTAGCGTGAAAAAAAATTGTAAGATATTATTACCCAAAAGTCACCTAGTGTATGACTGAACATATATAGCATAATGTGTCTGAGGTTATGTTAGTTCAGTGTACATAATAAATAATCCGAGCAGAAATGACAGTTTTGCGCCTGAGGGTCGATATAAACAAATGTTGCATTATACAACAGTAGCAAAATGACATTTGTATCGATGGCATGCTACAGGAATACATGTATATAAAACATACAAGTACCTCTAGCATGTGTGCGAATTGTGGAATACTTCCAGTTACATATGATAATACGGAGCTTTCTTTTAGAAACTGCCACACCTGTCCATGGGCTATGTCTGGTTTTGCAGCTCACTTGGTTTGATGTGAATGTGAATCTGCTGTGAACACATGTGGTGTTGTATATGGAAATATGTTGTATATGAAACAAGCATTACCGGGCAGATTTATTAAGACTGGCATTGCCCTCACTAGTCTACATAGTGCCAGAGCTGTTAGAGGGTGTGCCTCCTTCCCCATTCATTTACACGAGATTTCTGGTGTAAATGATGATAAATTTGGCATCACTGATGGCCCCCACCTTTTTTTCCCACAAAAAATTGTGACGTTTTATGTCTTTTACTCCAGAAAACTGGACTACAAGGCATAATAAATCTGTTCCTATGTTTTTATAATCCTGATTATGCCGTTCTATAGAGAGCTACAAGAAAATGGTGCTCGAGCTTTCGCAGTATGCTGCGTTCTATTGGTAGCTACAAGAAAATGGCACTCGGGCAAGCGCAGTAGCGCTCAGAACAGAGCGTTACTGCGCATGCACGGGGTTTGAAGAGCCAGGAGTGAGACAACAGAGGATGTAGGAGGTACAGCAAGTGTGGAGGAGTAGGGAATAACGGAGGACAAGCCACGGAAGGGTGTTACTGAGGTATGATGCAGGAGCGTGCTCGCTGGCCCTGGGGATCACCCATGGTGCTCGGTGAGCCTCATTAGCATATCGTTTTTGCTGATTTTTACTAAAAATGGGGGAGGGTCTTTGGAAGAACTGGAGGCAGTACCTGAATAGCCTTTTAGGCTCAATATGCTTAATAATTTGGGGGACAGTTTCTCACTAGGGGATACTTCGCATGAGAAGGTTGAGGACCACTGCTCTGTAGGATCTATTAGGTTAGGTTCTTATGGAGAAATCTGGGGCTGATTTAGAGGTGGATTCAGTCTCAATATCAGGTCCAAAAACTAGGAAGAATCTGCCTTCCATAGTAAAAAAAAAAAAAAAAAAAAAAGAGTCCTGCTCAATCTTTCTGCGGTTTCCATGGCTGGTTCATCCTCTGAAAACGCGTTGCAATTCTCACACTGGTTAGTCCCAGTGTAACTGAGGTGGACACATCGTATCAAATTCTTCCATGTGAACCTAACCTTATTATTATTCCTTTTTAGAGCACCATTTATAGCATGCGCTGTATACAGTATATGACAACAGTTTACATACATAATATAAAATAAGCCAATAAACTAACAAAGAGAGAGGGAGGGGGACCCTGCCCAAAAATGCTAAAAGGGAAGGGGTGGGACTAACAAAGTGATCATACCCTATGAAATAGATCCTAGTGGCAAGTGATACTTTGAGACTCCTCCTACCTGGCACAAAATGCTCTGATACCAGACTTGTAACTTAATTTATGGTTGTTTTTACCTTTGCGGGATGATTCACTTGACGTACAGGGTGTACTTAACTGCATGAGAGGTAACCAGTAATAACAGAGTGCAAGGGAGGTTATAAAGATAAAGAAGATTCCATGCCCAGTACATGGGGTCACATAGTGGAATCGGCTCCAAAAAGGGTTTCAAGTAGTTTAACAAGGTCCTAAGATCCTAGAATAAAAGCTAACACAAAACTTAGGTGATGGACCTGGCTGGAGACAGTTTTCCATAGAGATCCTGGAATAATTCTAATTACAGTAATTAATGGATTTTATTCGTCCTAATGGATACTACATGGTTAGGTATTATCAGGTTATGTGATGTTATGGGTAATTCATAGTTATGTCTACAATGGAAGTGAAGAGCCTCCAGAATTTCTAACTGCGAGGTGCAAAGAATAGAGTTAGGCCCCTATACAGGATGAAAATGGGTCGGCCCCATCCATTGGAGAAGAGGATACTGGTTCCCTATTCATGTGTTTGCTATCATTGCGGTATCTCTGGAGGAGTGTTGCCATGTAAGGTTTATAATGCACACCAGTCTTAATGAATTCCCACTCCCCCACCCCAGTCCTTTGTCCTCTGCAATGTATGGGTTCTGCAGAAATCATAATTGTGAAGCTCTGGAGTACAGTATGATCCTAGAGAATCCTTGCGGCTCTGCAATATACTTCTGTATGGTTGTGGGATTACTGCCATAACATCTCATTTACAGAGAGATATACACAGGTGCAGTACAGACTTCTATGGGTGCCATATTAGGGTCCATTCACACGGAGGAAAATGGTGAGGAATTTGGTCTGGAATTTCAGCACTAAATAAAAACCTTCCATTGAAGGATAATCTAGAATGGTATACAGTATATTATGCATTGTCAGTAATACAAATATCAATATTAAAAATACCAAAATGCAAAATAATAAAGAGACAGGTATCTGCTTTACGTAAGCACCTCACAGTCTAATAGGGACAAAAAACGCTCAGATGGGTCTTTATAACATCAGTGGAAAGAATGACTACAACTTTTAAAGCAACATGTGTCTATTTATATTGGACAGAAGTTCTTGATGTAATGTTGGATGGGGGTCAGGAAGGATTTTTTCACCTCTCATCCTCCTGACCACACCTGCCTCTTCATACTGGAGCTTGAGTGGGGTTAGAGGGAATTTAACCACCCCCACTCCCCCCAGGGGAGTCGTGTTCAGAAGCTGGCAGCATGGACATTCACATGGCACCGCTCTACCTGTTCTTCCAGCCTCCTGTGCCTGAAGGATTTTTTTAGGAGAGGTTTGACTCACACCCAGTTCAATATGGTCCAGGCTCCACTGGAATGTGATCTGTCTAGCTGCTAAACCATCAGAGTCACAGGAAAGAATGTTTAGGTGACATGTTCCAGGATTACTAAATCCACAGACCTATGTTTATAGGACAACGGCAAAATAGCTCTGCCCCAGAAGGAAGATGAGTATCGGTGACTGCTACCATGCAAATCTATGTCCAGTCCCATAAAGAGATATGATTTCACTTGTGGCTTCCACTCATTGCCATAAAGGGCATACATAGTAGAAGGATGCAGGGCTAGGGGCAACACGGTGGCTCAGTGGTTAGCACTGCAACCTTGCAGCGCTGAAGTCCTGGGTTCAAATCCTGCCAGGAATAGCATCTGCAAGGAGTTTGTATGTTCTCCCTGTGTTTGTGTGGATTTCCTCTAGAGATGAGCGAACACTGTTTGGATCAGCCGATCCGAACAGCACGCACCCATAGAAATGAATGGAAGCACCTGTGATGCTGACTTGGCCGGCGTCACAGGTGCTTCCATTCATTTCTATGGGTGCATGCTGTTCGGAACGGCTGATCCGAACAGTGTTCGCTCATCTATAATTTCCTCCCATTCTACAAAGACATACTGATAGGGAAAGAAAAATGTATATTGTGATCCTTATATGGGGCTAACAGTTTTCATTAAAAAAAACACAAAAAAAAAAAACAGTTTCTCTGGTGTCTGGGTGGGCACAACAGTTCCTGTGCCACATCTGAAAAGGGCTTTAGGGGCATGTGTAATCTGAAGTTTGGGCTTTGATCAGCCCACCACAAGATGAAGCACCGTACACACTACTGCACATGCCCAATGATATCAGTGTACATCAAGAAGCGCCATTTGTACTAGTCAAATTGTCATGTCGGTTGTATTCCATAGGTCGGTACAATTACGAGGATACCAAATTTATGTCATTTTTGCATTTTAATCCCTTAAAAAATACAAAACTTTGCAAAAAACAATTCCTTGAAGTCACCATATTCTGACTCCCAAAACTTTCATATTTATAATTTATTTATGATTTTGGTACTAGTCAAACTAGATACACGATTTGTACACAGTTATGCGGCTTGCCCTCATTACCATACAGGGTATACGTAGTAGAAGGGCGAAGAGGGAGCAGTTGCCCCAGACTCCTGTGTCTTGTCTCAAGGCACCAGTATAATAATTGCCATATGGCCGGTGACATTTAAGTGTGTACAGTTGTTACAGATTTTGCATAGGGGACCAAAAGCTTCAATTTGATCTATAGAAAGAATCTGGCATTCTCAAAATGTTGACAGTGCCGGATTCTCTCTTTGAGTCAATATATGGAATGACCCCAGTTTTTTTCTTCCCACGTTAGACAGTCTCTTGGAACACCGGTAAGACATTTGTATTACTTATGGTTTTCATACTATGTCCATTAGAAGAGCCTACTTTTAGTTGTATTTACATATATATTTGCGACTATTTATGGAGGCCATTTTTTTAAGTTTAAAGGGATTCTATCATTAGAATCCCTTTTTTAACTAAGTACACATCGGAATAGCCTTAAGAAAGGCTATTCTTCTCTTACCTTTCTTTTTGTAATCCACATCGCCGTTCCTGAGAAATATCTTCTTTCTTCCTTGTCCGACTTTTCAAGCGGACAACAAAACCCAACATGTAGTTGGACATCTTTCCGAACGGACACTTAAGGACAGGCACGGAGTGCAAAAGAACGCACCCGATCGCCATTTAAATGAATGAAAAGTGTCACGGACACAGCTAGTGTCCGCTCCTAATGTCCGTGCGAGAGCGGACACTACCTGTTGGACAATGACGGTAGTGTGAATGCCCCCTAAGGAAAGGGGTGATTTAAAGTTTTGTTTTGGTTTTTTTACATTATTTTCAGACCCCACAGGAGTCTTGAACGCCAGGGAATCTGATCACTAATACAATGCATTGTATTGTATTGCATTGTAAAATTCCTATACTTTTATTACAGGCTGCACTAGGAAAAGTCTTGTAATGACAAGTGTTGGAGTCTTCAGTAGGCTCCCGAGTGTCATGTTAATGAATCACTGTCCCTGGATCTTGTTCTGAGGGATGGTGATTAGAGATAAGCGAATACCGTTCGATCGAGTAGGTATTCGATTGAATATCAGGCTATTTGACATATTCGATTTCGAACGAATACCACGTGGTAAACGCAGTAAAAATTTGTATCCCCCACCACCTTCCCTGGTGATTTTTTTGCACCAATAACTGTGCAGCGAAGGTGGGACAGGAAGCAGGAAAAAGTAGGCATCGAAAAAAAATAGGAAAAAGTCATTGGCTGGCTAAATCAGGTGACCTCGGATTTATAAGAATAGTGGCAGCCATATTCGTGTCAGATGTGGTTTGGTGAGATAGGAAGAGGCGTATTACAGAGGGTCAGATAGCGATTAGCTTCTGCTAGGCAGGAAAGCTGAAAATCAACAGCTCTTTTAAGAGCTACACTGCAGGAAGAGTGTCTATACACTCAACCTGCCAAAGCTTCACAAAAGCCTTTTTTAGGGCTCAAATGGATTACAAGTGGGGTGAGAATAAAGCTTCGTACTGTCACCTGTACACATCTGACAATGCGCCAGGGTAGCATAAACGGACAGGGATGAGGATGGAGATGTGGAAATCCAGCTGGGGATCCACTCCGCAGTAGCTCGACTGCGGATCCAATTAACTACTGGAGAGGGGCAGCCAGCAGTGCCACAACGTCAAGCAGGGTGCAGGGTACCCCGCTGACGAGGCCCGAGCACCAGGAACCTATGTTAGAGTGGATAGCAGATATTGTGGACCCGCAACCAGCATGTCCCGTCAACAGTACTGATGACACATAGTTCCATGCGTCTGTGCCAGCTCACAAGTTCCTCGTCCTCCTCCAACACCACCACCATCAAAAAATAATTTAAAAAAAAATCATTAATGTTTTAGGGCTCACCCCAAGGGCCTTACAAATAATGTTTTAGGGCTCACCCCAAGGGCCTGAAGATAATTTTTTAGGGCTGTCCCCAAGGGTCAAAAACTATAACTCTGCTGGTTAAAGGCTCAATTCACCCAAAGGGCCTAAAACACTGCTGGTTAAAGGCTCATCTCACCCAAAGGGCCAAAAACTAAAACCCTGCTGGTGCATGGCTCACCTCACCCCAAGGGCCAAAAACATTGCTGGTGCAAGGCTCTACTCACCCCAAGGGCCAAAAATACTGCTGGTGCAAGGCTCAACTCACCCAATGGGCCAAAACACTGCTGGTTAAAGGCTCAACTCACCCCAAGGGCCAAAAACTGAAACACTGCTGGTGCAAGGTTCAACTCACCCAAAGGGCCAAAAACTGAAACACTGCTGGTGCAAGGTTCAACTCACCCAAAGGGCCAAAAACACTGCTGGTTAAAGGCTCATCTTACCCCAAGGGCCAAAAACAAACACTGCTGGTGCAAGGCTCAACTCACCCCAAGGGGCAAAAACATTGCTGGTGCAAGGCTCAACTCACCCAAATGGACAAAAACTAAAACTCTGCAGGTACAAGGCTCAACTCACCCCAAGGGCCAAAAACACTGCTGGTGCAAGGCTCAACTCACCAAAAGGGCCAAAAACACTGCTGGTGCAAGGCTCAACTCACCCAAAGGGCCAAAAACACTGCTGGTGCAAGGCTCAACTCACCCAAAGGGCCAAAAACACTGCTGGTGCAAGGCTCAATCCCCCCAAAGGGCCAAAAACTAAGCTGGTTAGAGGTTCAATCCACCCAAAGGGCCAAAAACTATGCTGGTTAGAGGGTTAACTCACCAAAAGGGCCTAACATTCTGCTGGTTAAAGGCTCAACTCACTTAAAGAGCCTAACACTCCTCTGGTGCAAGGCTGAACTAACTTAAAGGGCCTAAAACTATTCTGGTAAAAGGCTCAAGTCACCTCAAGCACCTCAATCTTTGCTGGTAGCTCAGTTTAAGGGACTCTAACTTAATTTGGAAGGGCTCACGTTAAGGACCAGAAAAGTGAATTTTTGAAGGTCTTACCACATCTCTCACACACACACACACACACACAATGACAGTTAAGGGGAGGGCTGTTGGATTTCCCATTGCCTATGCCATCTGTGGTTGTCATGGACAATGTGATTTAAAGGGGGTGCATGCTAATGTTTCTTTAGCTTTAAATTTCTGTTTCTGTCCATACTATTGTGGAGGAAAGAAGGTTTCCAAGTATTTTTCAACTTTCATAGAGGTTCTAATGAGTTTGGAAAGTGTCTAGTTGATAGGCTGTGATAGTGGGGTAATACTTGGGCGTGTTAAATGCCCCCAGACATGCTTCCCCTGCTGTCCCAGTTGCATTCCAGAGATGTTGGCATCATTTGCTGAGGTGCCATAGTGGACTTGGTGACTCTTCTTAGTGGAATTGTGGTTTCCCCTGAAACGAGCATTTTTTCCCCTGTAAGCTGATGGCTGGTCAGGTAATGGTAATGGTGCATCCCACCCAGACCACTAAGGTGGGTGAGAAGAGAAAACTCGAAAAGGAATGTTTGTTCTCAGCAGACAACTTTCATCTGCTTAGCATTTTGGTAAATGCTCAGTATTGGGCTGGATTTTTAGGAATGGCAGGTAGGTTGGTAGTGGGATCTGTCATTCCACCCCCCTCTAGTCCACACTTTGGGGATGTTCCAGCAGTGACTCAGCTGCAGAGAGTCTGCTCATCAAGGGAGCTTAAGAAGTCAGCTCCAGCAGCAACACTTTGGCAGAGCTTGGCTGGAGAGCTGACAGAGGTCATATTTTTGGAGCTGTGTCCTGAGTGATTCAACTGGCTTTTGGATTTCTGTTATTCTAGGTGAGGTAACCTATTCTATGTTCAGTTTGAGTCTAGCCGGGCAGGTATTTATTTTTGTGTTATTTCCTTTTGTTGCTGCACTATATTTTTGAGTGAAAATAAAACTCTACCTTTGTTTGGACTAAAGAAACTGGACTTTTGTGTCTATGCCACCCCACCTAGCAACTTCAGACCCTGACACCCCATAAATAGAGATGAGCGAACACTGTTCGGATCAACCGATCCGAACAGCACGCTCCCATAGAAATGAATGGAAGCACCTGGCACGTACACTTTGCCGGCAGCCGGTTGCTTACCCCCCAGCGTGCCGGACGCTTCCATTCATTTCTATGGGAGCATGCTATGAACGTGCTGTTCGGAACGACTGTTCCGAACAGTGTTCGCTCATCTCTACCCATTAACTATAATGGGATTCGATATTTGGTCGAGTAGTCGAATATTGAGGGGCTACTCGAAACGAATATAGAATATTTCACTACTCGCTCATCTCTAATGGTGATCCACATCAAAATGGTACAATGGAGACCTGGCAGCTATGATGGCCACTCAAATTCTGCTGCCATATTTAATCACCCAACATCCGCCGTAATAGTATGGTAGATGTTGGGAAAGGGTTAAAGGAAATCTATTAACAACAAAATAGCTTGTAAACCTCTTATATGCTGTTGTACATTTTTGCTCCAAAGCACAATCTTTAATAATGCAATAGAAATTGAAAGCCACTGTTTGTCTATGGCCACTAGACAGCACCTCCCCCTTAAAGAGACCTGCCACCAAGTGCATAATGCTACACGGCATATCTCATTGGATTGCTGCTGTGCCTCTGATCAGTTTGGCTGCACCCTAGAAATGAGTGAATCTCTTGAAATTAATTTCACTAAATATTCTTGGGTACCTCCGAACCACAAGTGTTATTATTGTAGACCCCCGAGTATTATAAGTGGGGGCCCAGGGAATGTACAGAAACATAAGAAACATTTATTGTCACCATGTTTCACCTCTCTTGGACTGTCTTGGGGTTCTCTTTGGTGATCTAGGTGATGTCATAGGTCGTGTGGGGACCACTGAGACCTGTGATTGTGCCTAAACCCAATATCAGCTTGATGATAATAACCTTTTCCACTTTTCTATCCAAATTGCATTTTTCAACTTTTTATGCCAGAATTCTGGCATGTAAGGCCATGTTCACATCTATGCTAGGGTGTCTGTTGTTCTGGTGCATCAGAGGTCCAGAACAATGGACACACCAACCACTAAAATAACATTGACTATAATGGGTCGTTCAGGTGTCCATTGTATTTTCACTGAATGTGCCAGTAATTTAGGTGGCCTAAGGACTGATACATTTTCTCCACAGAATCTGATAAGACCTATATGGTATCACCTGGGACTTTACAGGTGTTGTGCATAGTACTCTGTAATGTGTATGGGTCCTACTACTATACAATGACTATGGGCACCTATATGCATGAAAATCAATACACATATCCATCCTACCAATTTCCTAAAGTCAAAAAGGTGCACAAATTTAGTTTTTGCATTTAGGTTTCCTTCTTATAAATTCAGGAGCCCTCATAGTTGTTCTGCAACCTCTTCTACATTTAGGCTGGTCTTACACGGCCGTAATGTAAGTCCGCAAATGGTCCGCAATTGAGGGTTTTCAATTGCGGACCATTTGCAGACACATTATACTCAATACAGCCTCTTACACCATCGGATATTTTATCCGTGGTGTGGCCGGGCCGCAACCGTGGTACGCAATTTATACAACATGTTTGTAATGGCCGTGAATTGCGGCACTGCACAGACTCGCCCATAGAACTCTATGGGCGAGTGCGGCAGGACACAGATGTCTGCGGAGTCTATGTTGCTGATCGACAACTTGCGGACCGTACATTCAATACGGTCGTGTAAGACCAGCAACTTCCAGCTCTGGCCCCTGGCAATATTCACATTTTTTCTCTTTCAACAGCCATTTTGCATTACCAAGCATATTCATTTCTACAGCTATTCAAAGTGTATTTCATCCTCCCTGGATGTGAATCTTTCCCTTGAACTGTAGTAGACAATCATCCCCCTACACTGAGTTGAGAGCTGTAGTAAACAGTCTTCCTCCTACATTGTGCTGTGAGCTTTTGTAGACCATTTTCACTGCTATGTTTTATTTCAGAAAATACAAAGAAATGACTTAAATATCCATGTTGAAGGTGTCCCTAGCCATTGTAACAATGCACAATCAAATCACCTTAAAATTTACAGCAGACATGTTTACTGTACCCCAGGAGGCAAAGGTGCTTGAAGACATCTATTGCCAGCTCTAAATTGTAAATCGTAGAGATTACAATAATAATTGGGAATCCTGGGGTTAAAACTAGATCATTGGACAAGCAGCCACTGAATGTCTATATATATATATATATATATATATATATATATATATATATATATATATATATGTATATATAAAGTTTGCCTTTTGGCAACTTCTGAGACCAAGTTTTGTTTGTTTTTTTTTGTTAGGTAAAAGGGAAAGTTTGTAAATGAGTATTGTGTAGGAAGGGGTTCCACTTTAAGAACATCCTTGGTTGCTTTCCTATCTTACTTTCATCGCTGCATTAACCATAGAAAATTAGATGATCAAAGTACAAAGTATGTCACATATGAAATGGGATGATGGAGAGAGGGCGAAATAATAGCTAATAACTTCTTCATAATGTTAAATCATAGTCTCAGATTCATGGCCAGGTATACAAAGAGGATGTACTGGCGCCATCTTCTGAGCATCAGAGGATATTGTTTATCTGTGACCCAGATAAATGCATATGCCTTTTCAAGTAGGATATATCCAGTATTATTAATATATCAGACACTTTTACTTGATCCACCTATTACATTCATCCAAGATGACACATAAAAAGTGTAACATAAAACATAACCCTGATAAAACACAAGAACAATAAAGCAACATAAATCACAATAAATAAACATCTTAGGAAGCATGAGCCAAACAGGCAATAATGCCAGGCATGTACATTCCACTGCAGTCCATGCAGCTGTATGGGGCCTATGAAGATTAGGGCTGAGCACATTGCTCATCCCTATGTGCATGGCTACCCATACCTCCCAAGCATCCCAGATTTAGTGGGACAGTCCCACTGTCCCTGTCAGCAGGAGGTATATGTTGAATACAGTGGGGAAGCAGGAGCTATCCGCTTCCTGCTTCCCCACTGTGCCCATGTGTTCCAGCCATGGGAGCTGCTGGCAGATGTAAGGATGTCACACCTGCAGCTCCCTGAAGTCTCAGGGAGCAGAGACTTATACAGAGCAACAGGGGAGCTAGGAGAGGTGAGTATCAGCGATTTTCATATTTCGTTGGTACCAGGATAAGAACATAATATTTTGGGGGTAGATGGAGAGGGACAATAAAATGTGGGGGCAGCTGGAGGGGGATAGTAAACTGTGGGGGAAGATGTAGAGGGACATGAAACTGTGAGGGCAGATGGAGGGGGACATGAAACTGTGAGGGCAGATGTAGGGGGATATTAAATTGTGGGGGCAGATGGAGGGGGACATGAAACTGTGGGGGCAGATGAAGGGGGTATTAAATTGTGGGTGCAGAAGGAGGAGGATATGAAACTGTGAGGGCAGATGGAGGAGGACATGAAACTGGGGGCTAAATTTGCCGTGGTGCACTGTCCTTTGAAAGTAGTGGGGATGTATGTGGTTACCATCACAATGTCATATTCTGGGATCCTCCAAACTCACTTGTGGGTTAAGGTTGTTGTATGGCTGCTTTTCCCACAGCACCACTACACCTTCCCATGGGCTTTGTCCAGTTTTTCAGCAAGGCTTTTGTGCTTCAATTTTTTGTACATTCTCACTCTATCTCCTTGAGACTTGTCCTGTTCAATTAGGGTCTGTTGAAGTTTTATGTAATGAAGGGATTTTCTTCAGGACAAACCTATCTCACACGCATACTCAAGCATTCTAGCTGTAGAACATGGAGGTTCTTACCAAGTAAGCAGGTAGCAGTTGAAAAAAAAGATACATGGGACAGCCCTATATGGGATAGTCATTGACAACATCTGTAAAGTGCTGTGGAATATGATGGGGCTATATAAGTATGCTAACTAACTAAATAAATAAATAATACGGTCTCCATCCAAGTTTTTTTTGGGAGCTAAAGGGCACCTTATAACCACCTGCTCTAACCACAAACTCATTAATTTAGAGACAATGAGGACTTCATATGTAATTGGAAAACGTTATGCGTGAAGGCTGAAGAACCTGCATGCTTAGCAGAGCAATAACGTGCTGCTTCTGTACCCCAAAACAAAGACAACATGGCCATTACCCTACCATGTGCGATTTACAAGCTCGGCCTTTGGGGCTCCTGAGGCACCAAGGCACAAGTGTGAGTGTTACCTCTCCCTAGAGCTATCTTTTAGACAATAAGTCCACATCTGCATCAGGAGTAAGAATTTCCTATTACTGTAGACAAGGATTTTTTTATTTTTTTTTTAGGAAACCGTACTTATCAAACATTTCAGCTCTGCAATATTGAGGTGATTGAACTGAGCTGCAATACTGCGTGTAGCCTGTGGATAAGTGCGGCGCTGTTTTTACAAGAAAACCATCATGCTTTTTCCTGATGTTAGGCTAGTGCTATTGTTAGTATTGATATTGTTGTTGTCTTCATTCTTGTTCTTACATTTTAAGCTTTGGATATATATATATATATATATATATATATATATATATATACACACATAGAGAAAGAGAGAGAGAGAGAGCGCGAGAGAGAGAGACAGAGGTGTTTATGAAATCTGCGTTTTGTAGGGTTTACTCTGTTAATGGAGTTTACTCAGGTAATGGATTCCTGTTAGTATTTATGAGTTTTGGGATTTTGATTTTTGTCTTTTTTTGTGTATTTTTTAACTCTTGTTAGTTAAAATAATTCCAATCCAAAGGAAGAAATAGTCAGAGAGACATCATGGTGCTCTATATCCGTGCGGGGAAAAAAAAGACAATTGAAGAATTGCTGTGATCATCATCTCTGCAAATGAAGCATAATTATGCATTGTATTCCTCCCTATTGTCTCCGCAATACTTACATGAACACTTGCATATTTATGCTACTGCATATCATTACATTATACACAAACAAGGCATTTCAACACTAAGCTCCACAATCATGGCAACCAACATTCACTCCAGCAGTACATATAATTGGGGCTCCTTCTAGTGGGTGGCAGGGTTACCGTATTAGTTTTTGTAAGTGTCACTTGCTGCTTTAACTGTCCTTTTAGCTATTTCTGACTGAGAGTAAAATATAATGGCCTGTCATTTACTTACCTGAATATGAACATAATGGGTTCTGTAGATTTAATATCTGATTTAGAGCACTCATTTTTAGAAAAATAAATGTGGGTTCAAGTCCACTTACCCAGGTTGCAGATATTATATATAAGCTTCTCGCCCAAAGAACTGGCAGATCCAATCCTTACATGGACAGCCAGTTGATTTCAAATGGAAGTATGTAATGCTTCATCTTTCCTGCGGGGGCACTGCAGAAAAACTAAACACCTACTGCAAGATTCACATGCAGATTAAAGATGATCACAGCAGCAGGAAGGCCTGCGGAAAGGGGCGCCAGTCTACATAAGCTCTGACCTCAAGGAAATAGCCACTGAAAGTACAAGACAACACAATATTTTACGTTAAGGAGAGTACCGTAATATAATGTTTGCCCCATCTTAATTTATTTCATGGTTTAACAGTAGATAGCTATACACAGAAGAGTATATAAGCCATTCCCTCCTACTGGCCTGTGGATCCAAAGTTGGAGATGAGCACAATTTCGGGTGGAGTCAGAATCATATAAAAAGTTATTGATTTGGACTCCAGCTTCAAAATAAAATGATCAATTAATTATATAATATTATAATAAGAATAGCTTCACTGCTTCTGACTGCCCATGGCAGATCATTATGAAGGAGTTGGAGTTGAGTTGTGATAAAATAGAGGAGTTGGAGTCAGTGGTGTCTGTGTCCTACTTACTCTACAGCCCTACTGTCCTAGGCTGAGAACTTGGGTACTGTAATAGGGCACAATTTTATTTCGTCCTTTTTTCCAATTTATGCCTCTGTATAAATGTATAAGTAGACCGCGCGACTGTAAATATAGCCCTGGCTTCTGTCTCCATGAGTATGATCTTTTATGATTATTGGCTTTCACGCCGGCGTGAAACGTCTTTGAGTGAAATATCAAATACCTAATGATTCGTGTCAACTGCAATCCTATAAAATGTGATTTGAGATTAACATTAAAAAAAAAATCCCAAATACGATTTGCCAAATCCAACAAACACTATCGGAAATTTAATTAAGTTCACCCCACGCTGTTCTGTGCCCTCTACTTCCGCGCTTGGCCAGCACAAACAGGATATTGCAAATAAAATCTGAAATTACAGGATTAAGATCAAATCCATGATTTTTTTCTTAATTAATCTAGCTACGTATATTTCTATTTATACCCTATAAAGCCCTGATGTGTAATGGCTGCTGCAATGTCAGTGACACATTTAGCAGCTGCCGTCGTCTTCTCCAATTGCGGCATGGTTTTTTTTTTAGAAGCCCCGTCTATCTCTCCCGACATGTCCAGTTAGTTAACAACTGAATTACTGTATGGTACTATTGAGACAAAGATTGTAAGTGCTCATGTCTGCGGTTTATTTTGTATGGATATTATGCTGTATAAAGGAAATGTATACCATAATGAATTGTACTAGTATAGATAAGGTAAGTAACAATAACATACATTATTGAACTGTCTATACAGATGTTAGATAGAAGACGAGAGTATATGGCCAGCACACAGGGAAAGTAATAACTAAAATAAAAATAAATAGATTTAAAAAATTATAATAAAAAGAAGAGTAAATAAAAATAAAAAAAATACAAAGAATAAATTGGTAGAAGGGGATATTATTATTACTGTTTGCTTGAAGTGCTTCAGAAGAATTAGTGTGATCTATACAGCACAGAAAGTTTGTGACCCCAGACGACCTGGTCAAAAGCAGCTAAAATATCCATCTGTACATCTTATAAAGAAAACCAATATAAAATTTGGATGTTCTGGTATCACACCCCAGCCCTCTTGCATACACTTAACCCTGCCATATTCTCGGTTTGCTGGAAGTGTCGACAGGATGTATATACTTTACCACACATCTTTTGGACATGTCCGCTGCTGCAATCCTTTTGGCGACAGGTGCAAGGATTGGTATCTGCACTTTTATCTCACAATGTCCTTCTGGACAATATTCATTACCTACTGAATGTACCTCCTAAAACCAAGGGCAAAAGGGCAGGCCAGTTGTTTCAGCATGTACTCACCTCCACTAACTCACCCTGATTTCTCCGCTTATGCCCTGTTCACATCTGCATTTGGATGCCGTCCGGAGGAGTCCGTATGGGGACCCCCCCGAGCGGAATACCAAATTCAATTACAAGCGCTGTGCTGTAAAAGCACACGGACCCCATAGACTATAATGAGTCATGTGGACAGGAAAGTAGATTGGGAACTACTTTCTCGTCCACAAGATCCCTGCGGAGATCTGGCGGCAAGCACATGGACCCCATTATAGTCTATGGGGTCCGTGTGCTTTTACTGCACCAGCGCTTGCAGTTGCGTGTGGAATTCCGTTCGGGGAGGGGTGGGGGGGGGGCCAAATGCAGATGTGAACAAGGGCTTTCTCTGATTTCACCCGCTAACTGACCCTGATTTCTGACCTCCTGACTAGAATGAGAGACATACTGTAGGTACAATGGGAAGACCTCACTGCTTCTCTCAATGACTCCTTAGACCAATTTCAGCTGATTTGGGATACTTATTGGCAGTCTCCTGATATATACAATGGTACCTGTATGGGAGGAGCTCCCTTCCCATCCGCTTGTTTTTCCTATGCTGACTTCTCCTATTCCTCTTGTGTTTTCCTATATGTCGTGTAACATGTCTGTTACATATGGACCCTATACATTTGTGGTTTATTCTGTTTTCCTACCTCCTTCTGCCTCCAACCAAGAGGCCTTTGCCACCTGTATTGGAATACTAGTTATATGGCGGTCATTTGAGAGATCCACCTTAGTGGGTTGCTTTCCCGATGATGTAAAGCTAATACTGCCTTTGGATAAGGCCCTACATAGTGAGCCACAGCACTTTTTATCTGCAGCGCTTTTTATAGAAAGTCTGTAGAGTTTTCCTCTGCAGACTTTCTGCTTCAATTATACCTATAGTGAAATCGCTGGTGCCATGGTTTTAGAAATTGCAGCATGTCAGTTGCGGATTATTTTCTGTAATGTCTTCTTGGGATTCGCTAATCCACTTTGCTGGGACTATAGAAAGCAATGGCCAAATTGTGGCATTTTCGCCACATAGGGTTTCAGCCAGTTTTTTCTTTTTCTCTACAATTGTATAAGTTGTACCCTTTTCTTTATAGTATTGTCTCTTGTTAATCTCGTTATTATATTAATAAAAATTACAGTTAAACAAAAGTTAGTGACCCTTTTAGGTTCATCCAGTCCTCCTAGCTCAGACGCAGTACTGGGGATATTATTCTTGATAGCCCATAAAGAGTTTTCATCCATAGGAATCCCTGCATCATTGTGAATGTTACTATTTACCTGGCCTTACCAGTGCGCATGAATTAAATGTCACAAAATCACAAACCATACTGAAAACAAATCACTCCATAGACTTCAGTGCCTCCACTGACATTTCTGAACATATGCAATAATTCTTTCTTGGACAGTTACCAGCATTAAAAAGTTGATATTTCCTGCAAAACATCCAACCTTTCATTACGTTGGGACCAGTAAGAATTGGGCCCCTGTGCAAGAACAATATATTAGCCGTTTGCAGTTCAGCTTGGTTTGGAGTGAGATACTAAGGGGGCATTCACACGGAGTAAAGTGGCGCTGATTCTGTCATGATAACTTGTGGCAGAATCAGCGCTGATAAAAAGATTCCCATTGATTTCAGTGGGTTCTGTCTTCCGTGCGGAACACATTGAAATCATTGCGTTAAAAAGCCTCCCATTGATTTCAATATGTACTGCGTGGAACACGGAACCCATTGAAGTCAGTGGGAGTCTTTTTATCAGCGCTGATTCTTCCACGAGTTATCATGGCAGAATCAGCGCCACTTTACTCCGTGCCCCTTAATAGGCCACCCACACGTGTGAGCCATGGACGCAAATTTTTAGCACAATTTTTATGACCAATGTAATAGAGAGTACTATTTATCTTGTACAGTAGCAAATCGTGTATAAAATTATTATGGGCATTCAGTATCAGATAGTTGTATACTGACAGTGTCACACATAAAATTTGGAATATTTTTGTAAATAATATGCATGAATAAAATACAGTACCCAAGAAGCTACAATGAATATACATAGAAGAACAGGATCCATGGTAGTAATAACAATGTATTTTCCCTTCTCATGGTGGTAGAGAAATGGCCACAACCATCTCTTCTTTACTGCTAACATTATTGAAAGGGAGAGCTCATCTAGGTTTACACCCCGCATAGCGATGAACGCCGTTTTCATGGCCCTTGTTTTCCTTTTCATGATTTTGCTGTCTGTATTGGCCATGTTGGTCTTCTTATAGTCTTGGATTGGCTCCTAGTTCTACTCTTTTATCGTATGTGATCAGTGTCCTGGCCTTTTATGTTTGGTTCTCCTCAAGGTTCTGTTCCAATGTTCTGAGGCTTGTGAGTGAAAACATACTGCTGACTGGTTTTTAGGAATGTGACAGCTGTGCATAGTTACCAGTAAGTCTATGAACATCATGAAGAGATCGGCCTTGCTAACTTAACTTGTCTTAGGTTAGCAGTAGACAATGCACAGATTCTCCCATAACAGTATTTTACCATACGTCACAAATATGATGATCCTTAAATGTCCAGCCTCAGCAGTCTGCAGAACTTCATTCATTTCAATAGTGAGATGGGCGGTCTACTCTCCCATGGATCCCATTCCCCCATTCTTTAGCCCAATTTATTAGAAGTACTTTCTATCAAAAATAGACTACAGAGTTCTAGAGTCTTGGGACGCTACTAGACAGCCCAATATTCAGGCAACGAGTACTCCTTGGAATGCTTTTTCCTAATAATAACAAGTGAATGCTCGCTGGTCAGCTAATCGCATCTTTATGTAGAATAAAATATACAGACTATGAGCAGCATATCCTCCTGCCAGGTCAGTGCTTCCAATATTCCATGACGCTGAATACAGGAGAAACAATTGAAGTACAGATAATTCCTCCCCCATTCAATTTGCATTGACCAGTGTACAACGTTTCTTTTTCTTTTTTTTTCCCCCCTCTATCAGTATGTCTTTGGAGTGTGGGACAAAACCCACGAAAACATGGGGAGAACATACAAACTCCTTGCAGATGTTAGAACGCAGGACTCCAGCTAACCACTGAGCCACCATGCTGCCCAACAGTGTCAAATGTTTCTTAGCACTTCTGCAGGACGAGGTCTGGCTCTTTAATACATCTTTTTTAGATCACAAAAATATCATAAATAAGTAAAACATTCAAGAATCTATCAACTCCATAAATAACCCCTGACCCTCGGAGCTGTACCAAATAGCATGAACCCCATCTTGGTCTCGGTGCATCCTTTTTTTATGTGCCTTGTTGCTTTGTGTATGTTGTTTGCTGCTTTTATAGACACCAGAGAGGGTATGTTATTAGATTTTATATATCACCAGTGTACTTTACCACTTGCACTTTCTTGCTCTGCAATTTTTATATTGTATTTCTTGGGGCAACAGGGTGGTTCCGTGGTTAGCACTGCAGCCTTGCAACCCTGGAATCCTAGGCTCAAATCCTGCCGGGAACAACATCTGCAAGGAATCTGTATGTTCTCCTGTGTTTGTGTGGATTTCCTCCCATTCTACAAAGACATACATAAATGCAAAAAAAAAGTACATTGTGATCCCTATATGAGGATCCCAATCTACATTATATATATATATATATATATATATATATATATATTGCATTTCTTGTGTTCTAATGAAGTTGTTATATTTTACTAAGACTTTGAGACACTGTAGGCTAATTTTCATAGGGACGTTATTGTATGGATAGACTGAACTGGTTATTGGTTATGTATAAGCCCTACCATGTAGGTGTGGAGTCCAATTTAGTAAAAGAGCAGCAGTTTCTACATTCACTCTTGTATGAAAGAATCCTAAAATTAAGTAAATTCCTCCACTGATCAACCATAATCTATGACTTCCAACAATTACCTACCGTATATATTATTTCCATTTCCTCCAATGTGCAAGCGCAAGGGAAGCATTGAATGGAACTCAATACAATTAATAGGGCAACACGGTAGGTCAGTGGTTAGCATTGGAGTCCTGGGTTTGAATCCTGCCAAGGACAACATCTGCAAGGAGTTTGTATTTTCTCCCCATGTTTGCCTGGGGGTACTCCAGTTTCCTCCCACACTCCAAAGACATACTGATAGGGAATGTAGATTGTGAGCTCTATATGGAACAGTGACTGACAATATCTGTAAAGCGCTGCAGAATATGATGGCGCTATATAAGTAAGCGTAAAAAATTGAATGGGTTGTCTATCTAATTCACAAAAATTCCAGGTCCTCCATACCTAGAGATGCTCTTTATATCCAGTCTCTACTTCAGCTAATGATTGGAGTTCTGGAATGGACGCTCCTCCCTAATATGATATTTGTCTAAGCTAGCTAATACTTTTGAGAAGCAATGGGCATTTGATGGGTTAATGTCAGTGACCTTGTGCTCGCTACCGTCTTGGCTGTGTGTACAGTGTAAGTTGAACACATCGTACTTGTTTATTATTAATAATGAAGTATTTCTGTTTATACAACATGATGCCACACCGCTCCATAAGTGTCCAACACTCACCGGCCATAACATCAATCACTACGTGTCAAGACACTAAGACATTCTCCAGAAGTACTATCCTACTGTGTCACAGCCAGTAACTATGAGCATGGTGTTATATGGAAATTCAGCAGAGATATATAGGGAGATATAGAGAGAGGTTATATAGAATAATAGGAGGAGATATAGGGAGAGGATATATGGAGTAATAGGAGGAGATATAGGGAGAGGTTATATGGAGTAATAGGAGATATAGGGAGAGGTTATATGGAGTAATAGGAGGAGATTTAGAGAGAGGTTATATGGAGTAATAGGAGGAGATATAGGGAGAGGATATATGGAGTAATAGGAGGAGATATAGGGAGAGGTTATATGGAGTAATAGGAGGAGATATAGGGAGAGGTTATATGGAGTAATAGGAGGAGATATAGGGAGAGGTTATATGGAGTAATAGGAGGGGATATAGGAAGAGGTTATATGGAGTAATAGGAGGAGATATAGGGAGAGGTTATATGGAGTAATAGGAGGAAATATAGGGAGAGGTTATATGGAGTAATAGGAGGAGATATAGGGAGAGGTTATACGGAATAATAGGAGATATAGGGAGAGGTTATATGGAGTAATAGAAGGAGATATAGGGAGATGTTATATGGCGTAATAGGGGGAGCTATAGGGAGAGGTTATATGGAGTAATAGGAGGAAATATAGGGAGAGGTTATATAGAATAATAGGAGGAGATATAGGGAGAGGTTATATGGAGTAATAGGAGGAAATATAGGGAGAGGTTATATGGAGTAATAGGAGGAGATATAGGGAGAGGTTATACGGAATAATAGGAGATATAGGGAGAGGTTATATAGAGTAATAGAAGGAGATATAGGGAGATGTTATAGGGAGTAATAGGGGGAGCTATAGGGAGAGGTTATATGGAGTAATAGGAGGAGATATAGGGAGAGGTTATATGGAGTAATAGGAGGAGATATAGGGAGAGGTTATATGGAGTAATAGGAGGAGATATAGGGAGAGGTTATATGGAGTAATAGGAGGAAATATAGGGAGAGGTTATATGGAGTAATAGGAGGAAATATAGGGAGAGGTTATATAGAATAATAGGAGGAGATATAGGGAGAGGTTATATGGAGTAATAGGAGGAGATATAGGGAGAGGTTATATGGAGTAATAGGAGGAGATATAGGGAGAGGGTATATGGAGTAATAGGAGGAGATATAGGGAGATGTTATAGGGAGTAATAGGGGGAGATATAGGGAGAGGTTATATGGAGTAATAGGAGGAGATATAGGGAGAGGTTATATGGAGTAAGAGGAGATATAGGGAGAGGTTAAATGGAGTAATAGGAGGAGATATAGGGAGAGGTTATATGGAGTAATAGGAGGAGATATAGGGAGAGGTTATATGGAGTAATAGGAGGAAATATAGGGAGAGGTTATATGGAGTAATAGGAGGAGATATAGGGAGAGGGTATATGGAGTAATAGGAGGAGATATAGGGAGAGGTTATATGGAGTAATAGGAGGAGATATAGGGAGAGGTTATATGGAGTAATAGGAGGAGATATAGGGAGAGGGTATATGGAGTAATAGGAGGAGATATAGGGAGAGGTTATATGGAGTAATAGGAGGAAATATAGGGAGAGGTTATATGGAGTAATAGGAGGAGATATAGGGAGAGGTTATATGGAGTAATAGGAGGAGATATAGGGAGAGGTTATATGGAGTAATAGGAGGAGATATAGGGAGAGGTTAAATGGAGTAATAGGAGGAGATATAGGGGAGGTTATATGGAGTAATAGGAGGAGATATAGGGAGATGTTATATGGAGTAATAGGAGGAAATATAGGGAGAGGTTATATAGAATAATAGGAGGAGATATAGGAAGAGGTTATATGGAGTAATAGGAGGAGATATAGGGAGAGGTTATATGGAGTAATAGGAGGAAATATAGGGAGAGGTTATATGGAGTAATAGGAGGAGATATAGGGAGAGGTTATACGGAATAATAGGAGATATAGGGAGAGGTTATATAGAGTAATAGAAGGAGATATAGGGAGATGTTATATGGAGTAATAGGGGGAGCTATAGGGAGAGGTTATATGGAGTAATAGGAGGAAATATAGGGAGAGGTTATATAGAATAATAGGAGGAGATATAGGGAGAGGTTATATGGAGTAATAGGAGGAAATATAGGGAGAGGTTATATGGAGTAATAGGAGGAGATATAGGGAGAGGTTATACGGAATAATAGGAGATATAGGGAGAGGTTATATAGAGTAATAGAAGGAGATATAGGGAGATGTTATAGGGAGTAATAGGGGGAGCTACAGGGAGAGGTTATATGGAGTAATAGGAGGAGATATAGGGAGAGGTTATATGGAGTAATAGGAGGAGATATAGGGAGAGGTTATATGGAGTAATAGGAGGAGATATAGGGAGAGGTTATATGGAGTAATAGGAGGAAATATAGGGAGAGGTTATATGGAGTAATAGGAGGAAATATAGGGAGAGGTTATATAGAATAATAGGAGGAGATATAGGGAGAGGTTATATGGAGTAATAGGAGGAGATATAGGGAGAGGTTATATGGAGTAATAGGAGGAGATATAGGGAGAGGGTATATGGAGTAATAGGAGGAGATATAGGGAGATGTTATAGGGAGTAATAGGGGGAGATATAGGGAGAGGTTATATGGAGTAATAGGAGGAGATATAGGGAGAGGTTATATGGAGTAATAGGAGGAGATATAGGGAGAGGTTATACGGAATAATAGGAGATATAGGGAGAGGTTATATAGAGTAATAGAAGGAGATATAGGGAGATGTTATAGGGAGTAATAGGGGGAGCTATAGGGAGAGGTTATATGGAGTAATAGGAGGAGATATAGGGAGAGGTTATATGGAGTAATAGGAGGAAATATAGGGAGAGGTTATATGGAGTAATAGGAGGAAATATAGGGAGAGGTTATATAGAATAATAGGAGGAGATATAGGGAGAGGTTATATGGAGTAATAGGAGGAGATATAGGGAGAGGTTATATGGAGTAATAGGAGGAGATATAGGGAGAGGGTATATGGAGTAATAGGAGGAGATATAGGGAGAGGGTATATGGAGTAATAGGAGGAGATATAGGGAGATGTTATAGGGAGTAATAGGGGGAGATATAGGGAGAGGTTATATGGAGTAATAGGAGGAGATATAGGGAGAGGGTATATGGAGTAATAGGAGGAGATATAGGGAGAGGTTATATGGAGTAATAGGAGGAGATATAGAGACGTTATATGGAGTAATAGGAGGAGATATAGGGAGAGGGTATATGGAGTAATAGGAGGAGATATAGGGAGAGGTTACATGGAGTAATTGGAGATATAGGGAGAGGTTATATGGAGTAATAGGAGGAGATATAGGGAGAGGTTATATGGAGTAATAGGAGGAGATATAAGGAGAGGTTATATGGAGTAACAGGAGGAGATATACGGAGAGGTTATATGGAGTAATAGGAGGAGATATAGGGAGAGGTTATATGGAGTAATAGGGGGAGATATAGGGAGAGGTTATAGGGAGTAATAGGGGGAAGTATAGGGGGAGGGTATATGGAGTAATAAGTGGAGATATAGGGAGAGGTTATATGGAGTAATAGGGGAAATATCGGAAGAGGTTATATGGAGTAATAGGAGGAGATATAGGGAGATGTTATACGGAGTAATAGGAGGGGATATAGGGAGAGGGTATATGGAGTAATAGGAGGAGATATAGGGAGAGGTTATATGGAGTAATAGCAGGATATATATGGAATAATACATGGAGATATATATGGAGAGGTTTTATGGAGCAGTAGGAGGAGATATAGGGATAGGTTACGGGAGGAGACTGTATAGTGAGAGCTTATATAAAATAATAGGAGGACATCATATGAGATCAGTTATAAGTTAAAGTTATTTAACTGTACTAAAATGTTTACAGGATCTTCAAGATCACTGCATATACATTGTATAGGGCACTTGGGCAGGGTTAGGAGCAGCGCTAGGAATCACAGTGGATGAGCATGTTCTAACACTACGATTTCATGTTGTGAACTGGAAGGAGACAGTGGGATGAGAGCAGATCTTGCCTGTAGCGTCCAGCCTGGGGGTTCACTAGAGACACATCTCAGAGATTTCCCTGATCAAAGCCAAATCTTCATCTTAACTCTAAGTGCACATTCACGCCTCGCCCCTTGTCAGTGGTTTACTATGACGTGGTAACTGAATCTTCCCAGCCTGGCAGGCAGCAGAGCGATTGACAAGTGACAGTTCAAGGGAGTGGTTCAGTGGTCGGGATCTGCTGGCAGAAACTTATGTCGCTATGAAACCAGTTACAAGAAAACTTATTCTAAAAGTTGGAATATAGAAGAGTTTGCTGGGAATCTACATAAACTATTACGACATATTAAGAAACCAAACTAAGATCTGTTGAAATATCTGAAACAGTATATACCTCCTTCTTGACTAGTAAACTATGGAAAGTGTTTCCTTGTGAGTCCCATTATTTGAAATGGGGTCCTCAACTTCGAAGTAAATGATTCAACGAGTATTCCAATGTTCATTAGGACATAATTATTTATTGTGGAGATGAACTGTTGGGACCACTACTGATCCTTAGAATGAACGAGCCACAATGCTAGTCAAACAGTGGCATAACTAGGAATGGCGGGTCCCCGTGGTGAATTTTTGACATGGGCCTAAGTAAATAAGTAAGTAAATAGAGCCCGTTATCGTCCGTTGGTAACGGACTATTAAAAGAAAAACAAAAAACGCAGTGGAAGCGGCTGCCGCCGGGCCCTGTGACAGCCGCTACCACAGCTCCCCCGGTAGTTACGTCCCTGTAGTTAAAGGAGTCTGTCACCCGAGAAAAGTATATAAACTTTGGCCATAGATAGTTTAGGGTCTCATAAATCAAACTGAGTCAGGTGACTCTAAGCTATCATTCTGTATGGCTGGGTTGATATGCTGGGTTATGGATAGATTCTATTTAAGAATTGCAGCTGCTTTAGACGTAGGCCCCACGTTGCATAAAAGTTTCTTTCGTGGTTGCAGGTTTTGCCATGTTTTTTGAGACAAAGCCAATGGATTGAGCAGAATAGAGAAGTATAAGTTATTTTCCATTCCTTCTGTAGCCACTACTAGGTTTGGCCCACAAAAACGATGTAAAATCTGAAACAAAAAAAGCAGTATTTCCGACAATGTGGAGAATAAGCCTTAAAGCATATTGTTGTATAGAGAAAACTTCCCAACTACTGCGAACCACAACTTCTGTATCTATTTCAACAATTGAATCCCTATTCACAGGATATATTGTCACTTTTTCATCCAGGAACATTCCAAACTCAGTACAGACATCGAATAACACTTAATAGCACCGTGTCCCATTATAAAACCTGAGTAAATAAGCCATTTTGTTTTGGCCTTGTAGAAAGTGTTTCACTAATTCTTTTGATCAACAAGAAATAATTCCATGTTGTCAACAAAAAAAAAAAAGAAGCTAGTAAGTAAATAACTAATCCAGCGTCGCCTTCACCTCCAGCCCCAGGCTGTGGCGGGTCTTGCATCATGAGCATAAACAGAACCTAACCTACTTCCTACAGCCTGGCACGCCTGCAGTGCATGGGTTACCGGTGAGTGTACCTATAAAGATTGAGAAAGAAATCCCTATGTCAGCTCTCCTGATGTGTCTCTTTTAGTAAATACTTGTATTCTATACAAATCAACAATTCTTGAGCTTCTTCTCTTAGAACTCCTCTGTTACTGCTCCAAGAAATGTGTGGATAAATTGACAATTGGGTACACATCAATGTAGTATGACACAGTTTAATCAGTACTGACACACCCTATTGACAAGGGGACAACCCAAATAACACACCATGATGCTTTGCACTGTATTCAGTCTACTAACTAGAGTTGATCTTCCTCATCACTGTCTACAGGAATTATTAACTATTTAGAGCACATTTGATGAGAAGAGTTAGCACTTTTATATTATTACCTATTGCGTGGTAGTAGCGAACAGAAAGTAATTGGGACATTGGTGAGGGTGGAGGATGCAAATCCAATTGAATAAGATGATTTCTGGAGCCAAGAGACAGACCAGGTGTACCAAGTCAACTCCAGAAGTTCACGGATAAAGCCAAGTCAGTAAGAAATTGGATAACCAGGAAAAACAAACCAAAATCAGTAACAAGGGAATCAGCAGAGAAACAGGCAACTTCAGAGAACACAACCTGACTACAATCGATAGCGACACCAGAGTAGTGTCAATGCAGAGTTTAAATACCCCGCCTCAGCTCAGGATTTGACAATGAGACAGCAGTCTGATTGGTTCAGCATCTCAGAGCTCTGACTGACAGCAAACACAGTTTCACTTCTAGACATAGCACCCTTAAAGTCATGGTTGTGAGCAGTGCTGCGCTGAAAAGTATCATTACACATATTGAGATAAGATAAGATAATCCTTTAATAGTCCCACATTGGGGAAATTTCAGCATGCCTAACAGTGTAGATGTATTATCAGTATTATGCACCTGTGCAATCCCCACCTTATACCATTTGGGCCTGTCTGCATCCTGCAGTGAGCCCATGCTTCCTCTGAGATCAGGTAAATGTGGGCTCTTCTTCAGTGAAGATAAATAGCACCAACATAATCTGCAGCATTGTTCAGAAATTGTCATCATACATATTAGTCCTCACAAACTAATATAGTATCTCAGTTATACTGTATATGCTGAAGACAATTCACCTATCCGTATGTTTTTTGGGAAAAAATGCAAACACAGGGAGAACATACATACACATAACGGGGAAAAAAAAAAAAATCGGCCAACTAGTCAATTTTTGGGAAGTAAGGATTATGCATGCTCAATACCAACATGCACAGTCCTTTAATTTCACAAGAAGCCACTTCCAGCGCCTGATTCCCTGCTTCTTATTGAGAAACCATGCAGAATTTGCTGAACCAAGCAAGAATGTGTATGGTTGTTGTGGATGAGATGAGGAGGAATTGCTGTTGGCCAAATTCATTCCTCTTGTTGGTGTTCAAAACCAGGACCCCAGTGCTACAAGTCAACAGCTCTAACCTCTAAACCACTGTGCTGCCCACCCTGTGTGTCTGTATGACAACAGATTCGCTATGGCTCCATGCAACAGAGCTGTTGGCTCTCCATGTGCTGCCATGCCGCCATTCAGCACTGTATTTTGGACATTTTACACATAACAGCATACAATAAAGCATGTCATACAGAGGAACAATTGATAGCCATTTGTTTGATTTCTAAAGTACGGATATGAAGACTCTTCATCACAATGGGCACCTCAGTTACCCTTGTGCCAACACCCACAATCGTCTTAGGAGGCATTGGAAACTTGACGGACCTCTGCCAAACTAATTCTCTCTTTCTTTAGAGATTTTGGGCTCAGGTTCTCTTTAAGATGATCAGAATAAAAGTTGCCAAACTTGCTGAGTGAGGTAACTGATATTTCTCATGACCAATTTCCAACAAGTTGTCTTTATCCATTTTCAATAAAAACCTGGCTTCTTTGTAGTTGCCGCAGAGCAACAAGAAAGTGGATTGCATCACAATGAAAGAAGTTACTGTGTCTCAGAGCTGGGAAGCTTCTGTCATGAAAGTAAGTAATGTTTGTTCAAAAAGCTTAAAGAAAAAAATTCTTCTCAAGTATCAATGACACAAGACATAAAGAACCTAACCAGAGATGAGACCCCAAACGATGTCTGGGACAAAGTGGTCATGAAGTGTCCATATTAAAACTCAATCTTCAAGACAGAAGTGGTTCCAATGGGGTTTGCCTTCTATGGTGTGTTAGCCCATGGAGACCCCTCAACCTGAAAAAGGGGTTTAGCATCCAACCATACCAATTACCAATAGACTGATCACCTCCAGCCACGAATTAGCTCCAGAGGGTCAACACATGCTGCTATGCCCCCGTGACCCAAATCTAGGTGGGTAGGTCCACTATAAACAAATCCTGCCCACCACATAAAATATTGTGAATTAAAAGGTGAAAAGTCATATAAATGACAATGTTTTAATGGCTTCTCACATAACAGGGAAAATCCTGCATGACACAAAACGGCCAAAAAACCCAAATCTCCCTGCTAGACCTGTAGGCACCTTTGCTGAAACCGCAAATTGGTAAGAGAACAAACAGTGTGGTGTACCCCAGTACCTCCCTGCTCTCCTCACCCCCTGCTGGACTCCTCCCCAGCCTCCGGGCACACAGCTACGTTCCTGCCAGGCCACAGCGAGAACTGGCATGTTGGTGGCTGCTGTGCAGGCAGGAGAGAACCGAGGTGCCTGGAATTAACCCTTTCTCAATGTACAGATCTATTTTCTCTTTATCAATAGCGTATAGAAACTGCACATTTGGGAGGACACGAACAGCATATGGAGCCAAATCCTTTACACTAATAGGTTTACTTAAGACAACAGTTTTCCCTGTACACTTGGAACACTTTAATAGATTATCTTTCATAGATTTTATTGTGCTAGCAAGAATGCCATCACAAATAGAGCCAGTGTTGAGCAGAGTGCCCCATTATACCCCCATAAATAGCACCTGTGGAAATATCTTCACTAGTCATGTCATTCAAAGAACACCTATTAAAAGTACTAGGCAAAGTATACCCATAAATAGTACCTGCCCGAGTACCCCAATAAACAGAGCATCTGAGCTGCCCCCCAATAGTGTGAGGCAGAATGCATCTATTAACCCTGCCAGACACAGTACACCCATAAATATTCCTACTGATAGCGTCACCCTATAAACAGCACCCTATAAACTGTGCCAGACACCATACACCAATAATTATAATAATTGGTAGATGTTAAAGCCAAAGTGCCACTATTAACAGTGCTTATGGACTTATATCCATAAGGACACCCAGAGTACCCCCAAAAAGAGCAAGTTAAAGTCACCTCATTAAAGGGGTTGTCTAGTTTCAGACAAATATTGAAGGTCAAATGTTGTTGTTTGTCTAATGAAAAATTTTCCAATACACTTTCTGTATCAATTCCTTGCAGTTTTCTAAATCTCTGCTTGCTGTCAGTCATTGTTTGCTTCCAGTGCATAAAAACCAGTCCATGGTCATGTGATGAGTACACAGGTGATGCTTGTTACATTCACAGCACAGTAATCAAACTGTGCACCTGTGTGCTCATCACATGACCATGGACTGTATATCACATGTCCATGGACTGCATATCACATGACCATGGGCCATAAATCACATGACCGTGGACTGATTTTTATCCAGTGGAAATCAATAAAGATTGACAGTAAGCAGAGATCTAATATAATTTATACAGAAAGTATATTGGAAAATTGTCCAATTTTTCATTATACAAACATTAACATTTGTCTCTCGGAATGGCTCCGTACACATCTGCATTAACAATTCTGTGCTAAGAACACTGTGTGTGGCACAATATGGATACGTAACTCTTTCAGTGGGTTTTCAAAGACTTCTGTTGTGTTGTGTCAGATACAGTCCTAGCACTGTATCTACATACCATGGCATAGGGTGAGTGGGTGGTAGTGGCTCCTGGGCTACATGCTAAATCTGGAATAGGGCCCTACAACCACTGTGGGTTATTTAAAGAATTATTCTTCCCATATTGGACAGGGGTCTTTTGGAAAACTGCAGCTAAAGGAAGCCACAGTGCTAATGTTGTAGTGGAGAACTGCAATGTAGGCAATATTCTAGTACATTCACAATATGTTCACCAGGAACCTTAACCTAAATTAGGCACAATTCCCATAATTCTTCTGTTCCACAAACTGCAAGCCTGTACATGCCTTGCTGGGACTTGTAGTTCCATAACAGCTGGCGGGGCACCAGTTGCCTACCTCTGCTCCAGACTTAATGAGACAGTCGATGTAATTACTACTCATGTGAAGCATGTACAGTGTTTGATGTGTCCCTTAAGCTAAGGACATCAAAGGAGGGGGAAATGAGACAGTGTGGAGCAAGAAGCAAGGAGACAGACAGGCATGATGAGGGGGTGAGAGAAATGCCTAGTCTAAGGGAAAAAACCCAAGAAAGCCAAGCAGCCACGCTCCTTATATCTCCCAACCACCGCCAGGACGAGCCTCTGACATTAGGTCACTTAGCACTGACCACAGGCCAGGAATTCTATGTACTGGATATATGTATATTGTATTCCACTGTAAATTCCTCAGCTTCTGACAGGAGACGGGAAGGGGGTCTGCCATTTCTGTAGAATATAAGGGCGATCATTGTATAATTAAAAAGTTCTCTCATTCTAAAGATCTGTGCTTGATGTGTCAGTGACTGGCAACAGTCATTCTTACAGAGACTGAAAACTTCTGCAGCCTACAATTGTATCCAATCTTGACAAAGCTCTGTGCACAGTGGATTAAGTAGACTGGATACAACTGTAACAACTCTTCAGCTGTGAGAAGTACAGGTGTTTTATTTTCCTATCTATAAGGCCTGGTTCATTGACAAGCGGTGAGCAATGAAAGCACAAGGACCCCATAGTCTATAATGGGGTCCATGTGTTTGGTGTGCAGTGTCTGCACGGAACATGTGGAGAGAAAAGTACTTTATGAACTACTTTCCTCTCTGCATGATTTGTGCGGACACATGATACAGGGTCCATGTGGTTTCGTTACTCACCGCTTGTCAATGCATTTGGTATTCGGTTCGGAGGGTCCCCAAGCAGACTCCCTGAATGGAATACCGAACACAGATGTGAACCAGGCCTAACCCAGTTTTTCCAAACTACTGAATTTTTCCTCAGATGCACCAGATTTTGAAGCTGGATAATTCTAGAATATCTCAAGCCAGCGCACAATAGATCTTAATAAATCAGAACCAAAGTATATTGGATATATGGAGAACTTTTCATTATACAGTGATTATATCCATCACTTCTCATATCCCATATTGGAGCCATCACTGCTGGTGGTTCCTTCTCATCTTCTACTAGAAACATAGAAACTTCTATTTAATTCCCTGAATTTGTCGCCATTGATAATACTTTTGTATTTGCAGTATAAATGTGCAGTCTATACAGGGTTAATTCCGTCACGGTGTCTTATACTAGCAGTTACCGTTCTGCTGTTCGGGGTCTGTTCAGACTTGTCCCAGAATGGGAAGGCTGTGGTTAGACTGGGGTTCTGCCGCCTCCTTCACTCTCCACCTGGCTCCAGTGCCCACCCCAAACAAGACAATAATGCCTTTAGGGTGGTAATCCCACACACACAGACAAGCGCCACAGACACCGCCACTGAATTCCAGCAGAGGCTGAAGAAAAGATGTATATATAAGACTCAGTGATTTATAGCCAAGGAAGCAGAGAGACCCTACTATTCTAACCTACTACTATATATGAGAATATAACCCTATACACCGGATCCTGCTCGCCCTCCAGCTGACGGCCTAAATCAAAGTGCCCATGCCAGGGCTATACTTAGCATACAAAGTTGTGGTCAGGCCAGACTTGTGTTTTTGCATAGTCTGTGAGGATTGCAACGCTCTAGTCAAAACAGTCAGATCAGGTAAACAATGGTAAATATAACATTTTCCATCTGTCCCTATATCCTGTCAAATTCTCCTTCTTAAATCTAAAATTCCCTTAAAATTTTGATTTTGTCAAGTTGTTAAAATTTTTCGATATCTGTACCATGGAAAGCTGGGTGAAATCTAATGTCTGCCATGATGGCACCTGTAGGGGCTTTACAAAGTCTTCTGGAGTCAAGACAAAATAAGTGTATTCATGAAGTGATAGAGAACCTTTGCAGGGGCTGTAATGATAGCCAAGTTTGGAGCAATTTAATATATGGTGCAGAATTTTTGGTTTTATAAAGATAAGAGCCTTTCTCCATATCTAATGTAGAAAGGGGACCCCACAATGACCTGATCCCTCGTGTCCATTTATTACATATCAGCCATTTATTTTGAAAAGCCAAGTTGTACTATTGCACTTCACCTGTAGTGGCCACTGCAGAATAATGTATGAGTCGCTGCAGCTATGTTTAGAGATAATAACCGATTGAGGTGGTTTCTGAAGATGGGCCTGCGGCACTCAGCTGACCCCCAGCTCATGTTCAATTTAAAGTTGGGGATGTGGTCACTAGACAACCCTTTAACCAGTAGAGAAAACAGTTACACTGCGGCCATGTACCTAACAGGGCACAGAAGGTCCCTTCGCCACATAAGAAGGCATCAGTTTAGAAATCTATGATACTGTAGGTGGGGGGTCTGATACAGATTTTGCATTGGGGCCAAGGATCTCCAACATATGTCTCTGATCCTTTGTGTTCTGAATTGGGTGGTCTCTAGTCTAGGACCCCACAGAAATCACAGAATAGACATAATGATGGACTAGAAGTCATCAGACCCAGTGACTACTCTGTGTATCTTGTGTTTTTTACGCTTTAATCATGCGAGGCGTAGTGTGAAGTTACACAATCCCTGGGCTTTGTTCCTACTGAATAAACATAAATCACGCTTCAAACACTTGCAGCCCCCATAGAACAGCACTGTGTAGACTGCAGTGCACCCATAAACGGTACAAAGCAACGCTAGTCAGCAATCATTCAATTTATTGCTTACCTACAGGTATGTACTCAGGTATGTCGCAGAGGTGAGCTCGTGATATCGATGACATTGTGTTAGCTCAGCATTATATTCTCATAAAGTAAAATCCAAAGTTACCTGCCTGCCCCCATTGCTAAACCATCACCAGAACTGTTAAGATATACATTAATACATACGTCCCAACGTTTACATGATAGAAAGAGGGACTTATCTTGCAGCCATGTTTTATGTGAAGCCAAACCCCTAACCCCTTTAATGTCCCCAAAAGGATAGTGAACCATTAGTGACACCCATAGACTATACAGTCCTCTTAGTGCCCCCCAAACAGTATAATGTCCCATAAGTGTCCATACACACAGTATAATGCCTGCTGGAATGTCAAAAACATGCACCATTCACCTCACCCTGTTACTCTGGAGCAGGTCTTCTCGGCTCTCTGCTGTCAGCGGCTTCAAGCAGCAGGTTTCATGACATCACTACACTGCACAAGCCTACATCTAATGCACCATTACATGGGCTGAATGGTGAAGCAGGTAGCTGGTGCTCCCAAGTTCACCATTGTATTGAACTTTACCTGCATCCTGAGGATGCAAATAGAGGTGGGACATGTTTATTCATTTTAAGGCTATATGCCTCTTAGTCATAGCAAGAAGAATATTTTCCCGCAATGTATGTCATGGCGGCCATTTTAGTTCACCCGAGACAAATCCCAAATTGGTCCATTTCATTTAAAAACTGAACAATTTGGTATATTCAGGTCGCATATGGTTAGTTACAGACTGTTTTTCCTATCTCTAGTAGGGACACACCCAGGAAAGAAATGGCAACGCCCAGTTGTCAATATATTTCTAGAAGTAATAACTGAGGAATGGCACGACACAGAATTATAAGGAATGATACTCTATAATTATTGTGTAATGGGAAATATCACTACTTACTAAAACAGACACGTCGGGAGAGCCAACACGTCCTGTATAACTGATAACGTCTATCACATATATCATTATGTGTGTATACCTATCCTCAGACACTAGGTTATACAGTCCTCATAAACCATTGGTGACTTTGAAGCAGAATTGTGATTGCAGCTCTGGAGTGTAATTTAGATTTAATAATTGAGGTTCAGTGCAAGATATACATTAATATGCAAAAGTCGCTCAACTTTTTATCTAGAGTAAATCTAGAATCCCAAAACACGTCTGTCTGGTTCCTAAATGTAATTGAAGACTTATTCCTAAGAGACTGTTGTGTCAATATAATGTGCTTTTCATCACCATTCATACAAAGGCATTTGGAACTTGATGGGCTGAATTGGGGCAATTTTTGTCTGAGGGCCTTCCCACTTTATAACCTTACTCCTGCCCACTTTATAACAGACAACCTTACCCCTAACAACTAATACACTGTGTTATGCCTAGTATAGAGAACCCAATTGACCACCTTAATGTAGCACTGCATACACCACAGTGTATATACAGTGTACAGTAAACAACATATATACCACTATATACACCATACAGTTGTCAGTTTACTGTGAATTCTCCTTTAATGCTACAAAATAACTGAAATAGATGTTTGTTTCTTTTAAATTTAGGGTTGACGAACCTTGATAAAGTGATGTGACAAGTATTTATAGCGGACAGTAATGAGCATCCTTTTAATCCCGGACATCTGATTTGTCTCTGTGGTTTACAACCCTTTTTAAAAAAAAGTCAGGAAATCAGACACAGATGTAACAGACTTTACGTGATATTGTGAGTTATCAGTGGTTTTACACAGGACTGCAGGTAAATCGAATGCATTACCATCTGTACACTTTATCCAGGAATGTAACAAGTAGCTATGGGACCCCAAAACAAAGCTTGTAATGGGGCCCCACTCTACCGTGACCTCCTAAGCAGCAAGTTCAGAACCTGAAAAGTAGCCTCCTTTACACACAAGCATAATGCATACAGGAAAGTTATAGTATGGTACATGGATAATGTACACAGTGATATCTGAGTACTAGGATAGTGCACGCAGTGATGTCGCAGTACAGGGATAATGCACACAGTGATGTCACAGCACAGGGATAATGCTCGCAGTGATGTCACAGTACAGGGATAAAGCACACAGGGATGTCGTAGTACAGGAATAATGCAGACATTGATATCACAGTACTAGGATAATGCACACAGTGATGTCACAGTACAGGGATAATGCACACAGTGATGTCACAGTATATGGATAATGCACACAGTGATGTCACAGTATTAGGATAATGCACGCAGTAATGTCGCAGTATAGGGATAATGCACACAGTGATGTCGCAGTATAGGGATAATGAACACAGTGAAGTCGCAGTACAGGGATAATGCACACAGTGATGTCACAGTATTAGGATAATGCACACAGTAATGTCGCAGTATAGGGATAATGTACAAAGTGAAGTCGCAGTACAGGGATAATGCACACAATGATGTCGCAGTATAGGCATAATGCACACAGTGATGTCACAGTATTAGGATAATGCACGCAGTGATGTCGCAGTACAGGGATAATGCACGCAGTAATGTCGCAGTACAGGGATAATGCACGCAGTGATGTCGCAGTACAGGGATAATGCACACAGTGATGTCGCAGTACAGGGATAATGCTCGCAGTAATGTCGCAGTACAGGGATAAAACACACAGGGATGTCGCAGTACAGGAATAATGCAGTGATATCACAGTACTAGGATAATGCACACAGTGATATCACAGTACTAGGATAACGCACGCAGTGATGTCGCAGTACAGGGATAACGCACACAGTGATGTCGCAGTATAGGGATAATGCACACAGTGATGTCGCAGTACAGGGATAATGCACACAATGATGTCGCAGTATAGGGATAATGCACACAATGATGTCGCAGTATAGGGATAATGCACACAGTGATGTCACAGTATTAGGATAATGCACGCAGTAATGTCACAGTACAGGGATAATGCACACAGTGATGTCGCAGTACAGGGATAATGCTCGCAGTAATGTCACAGTACAGGGATAAAGCACACAGGGATGTCGCAGTATAGGAATAATGCAGACAGTGATATCACAGTACTAGGACAATGCACGCAGTGATGTCGCAGTACAGGGATAACGCACACAGTGATGTTGCAGTATAGGGATAATGCTCACAGTGTTGTCGCAGTATTAGGATAATGCACACAGTAATGTCACAGTACAGGGATAATACACACAGTGATGTCGCAGTACAGGGATAATGCTCGCAGTAATGTCGCAGTACAGGGATAAAGCACACAGGGATGTCGCAGTATAGGAATAATGCAGACAGTGATATCATAGTACTAGGATAATGCACACAGTGATATCACAGTACTAGGACAATGCACGCAGTGATGTCGCAGTACAGGGATAATGCTCGCAGTGATGTCACAATACAGGGATAAAGCACACAGGGATGTCGCAGTACAGGAATAATGCAGACAGTGATATCATAGTACTAGGATAATGCACGCAGTGATGTCACAGTATAGGGTTATGCACACAGTGATGTCACAGTATTAGGATAATGCACGCAGTAATGTCACAGTACAGGGATAATGCACACAGTGATGTCGCAGTACAGGAATAATGCAGACAGTGATATCATAGTACTAGGATAATGCACGCAGTGATGTCACAGTATAGGGTTATGCACACAGTGATGTCACAGTATTAGGATAATGCACGCAGTAATGTCACAGTACAGGGATAATGCACACAGTGATGTCGCAGTATAGGGATAATGCACACAGTGATGTCGCAGTATAGGGTTATGCACACAGTGATGGCGCAGTACTGGGATAATGCAGACAGTGATATCACAGTACTAGGATAATGCACGCAGTGATGTCGCAGTACAGGAATAACGCACACAGTGATGTCGCAGTATAGGGATAATGCACACAGTGATGTCGCAGTATTAGGATAATGCACGCAGTGATATCACAGTACTAGGATAATGCACGCAGTGATGTCGCAGTACAGGGATAATGCACACAGTGATGTCGCAGTATAGGGATAATGCACACAGTGTTGTCGCAGTATAGAGATAATGCACACAGTGATGTCGCAGTACAGGGATAATGCTCGCAGTAATGTCGCAGTACAGGGATAAAGCACACAGGGATGTCGCAGTACAGGAATAATGCAGACAGTGATATCACAGTACTAGGACAATGCACACAGTGATGTCGCAGTACAGGGATAATGCTCGCAGTGATGTCACAGTACAGGGATAACGCACACAGTGATGTCGCAGTATAGGGATAATGCACACAGTGATGTCACAGTATAGGGATAATGCACACAGTGATGTCACAGTATTAGGATAATGCACGCAGTGATATCACAGTACTAGGATAATGCACACAGTGATATCACAGTACTAGGATAATGCACGCAGTGATGTCGCAGTACAGGGATAACGCACACAGTGATGTCGCAGTATAGGGATAATGCACACAGTGATGTCGCAGTATAGGGAAAATGCACACAGTGATGTCACAGTACAGGGATAATGCACACAGTGATATCACAGTACTAGGATAATGCACGCAGTGATGTCGCAGTACAGGGATAATGCAAACAGTGATGTCGCAGTATAGGGATAATGCACACAGTGATGTCACAGTATAGGGATAATGCACAGTGATGTCACAGTATAGGGATAATGCACACAGTGATGTCGCAGTACAGGGATAATGCAAACAGTGATGTCGCAGTATAGGGATAATGCACACAGTGATGTCACAGTATAGGGATAATGCACACAGTGATGTCACAGTATAGGGATAATGCACAGTGATGTCACAGTACAGGGATAATGCACATTCCCTTGCATAATTTTGACTAAGATCTAATTGCACCTTAGGTCTCAGTGGAAATGGCCCCCTTATTTTTTGGGCCCCCATGTCTGCTACCTTGGTAGTTATTCCCGTGTTTTTACCCACATTCCCCTGCATCTCCTTAAGGGAACTTATTTGATTATAAAGACATGGCTCTGTAGCAGTGGTGCCAGGGAAGTGCAATTCTGCTCCCATTCACCTCAACCAATCCAGCTGCCTGAAGTTATATTTGTGGGAAGCCACGAATTATATCCCGATGACCTATCCTGTGAATAAGTCCAGGAGACAAAACCAGGCACCTGTATGGCCAGTTCTCATCTCTTCCTCTTTGGTCTGTCACACACTAGACCATATAGAAATGTCATACATTTCTTTAGTTGGAACTTTTCTTTTGATCCGAATGAATTTGCAAAGAGTCAAATGACAAGTTCAGCCCTGTTACATCTATCATACAAAGTTAAAAGTACTGATATAGAACTAGTAATCTAGACTGTCATGAAAGACAGGAGGATATCCTAACATCCCTTCCTTTCATATGCTGGTATCCCGTCCTACTGTTAGAGCAGGCTCCGGCGGCCAGCCCAGGCTATAATTCTTTACTCTCTATGTGGAATAGTTCATTATCTGTCCGCCTCTTTGCTACTCATGCTACGTTTCAAGTGGTGCTTGCACAGTCTTGTGGTTTTATGGTGGTTGAGTTTAGGGTTATTTGCAGTTTTACTGTCACCCCAAGGCACGGCTCCCACTATGTAGGATAAAAGCTTTTCCTCTGCAGAAAATTCTTCCTTCCACCCAGCTTTTCCTTTAACCAAAACCATCTGTGTTCAATATGTTTCTACTACTGAAGTTTACTGTATGAGGACAGCCATGCTATCTCTTGTACAGACAGGAAGGCGTCCTCCTAAATTCTCCTGCTTGGTTGGTCGGCAGGATTCATAAAGATGATTCCAGTAGATGAAGACGTTTTATGGGTTTGGAGATGGGGGCATTGGAGATGTCAGAGCGCTACGCCTGAAGGCACATAGAGCCATGCTGGGAGCTGGTCAGGATGAGATGTGGTGCTCTAAGTACACACAAGCATGCTAATGATAAACTGTATGGGAAATCTGATTAATAGCGCAGGCGGTGATGTCATTTACATCTCATGTACAACCATTTCATTTCTGCTATTGAGCTGCTGTTCTGTTATATTGTGTTCACATCCTTATTTAAAGCTCCATTAGGTGCACGACTACTTTGGGGACACATTTAGTATAAGCCCCACACCGATTTGCATGGATGGGATTTATGCAATTCTCCTCCACATGCTGAGTATAACACATTCAACATAAAGTTAAAGGGGCCCACGGCAAACTTTTGACATGCCGCCGCCGCCCCTCCCCCCCCATGCCAAAGACCTCATCCAAACGACCCCAACCTACATTTCTGCGCACACTATTATGCCCCATAGTGGCCCCTGCACACAGTATTATGCCCCACTGTGGACCGCCCATAAACACTTATTATACCCCAGAGTGTTACTTACCTATCCCCGGCTCCGCTGCACTCTCCACTGCTGTCGACCACTTTCAATGACGTCCAGGACGTCATGTGACCGGGGGGACCTGCGTAAGTAAGTAACATAGTTTTTTACATTCCTTACCTCCCCTGAGCCTCCGATCATTATACTTGGGCCCCTGCCAGGATCGGTAAGTAAGTAGGGCCCATCACCACGGCCTATTAAAAAAAATAAAAAGAACGTAGCGCTGCTATCGCAGTTGTTACGCCCCTGACCATGACCACTTACAACCTTATTAATCAGATTTATTTTATTTTTTTTTGTAGAAATTGAATATTTCACCGTCTTATCTCTATGTATCTATCTTAGATTTATGACACTGTCCACATGGAGTCATGAACTCGTTCATCATATATTTGCTCACATCCCGTCCTGCCCTCACATATACACACTTGTCCCTGGAGCCAGCTCTGTGTTCTGCAGCTTCCTCTCACCCACTCACATCCACGGCTCAGCCTCAAACTCAGGCCAAGCTTCAGATGCCTAAAAATACCAATAATTAGAGGCTTTGGATTTTTCCTTAAAGTTTAAAGCAGATACACAATCTAAATTTATTGTATTAACCCACACAGTGCTAGAGCATTGAGGATAGTGCCGAATTATAGTAAATAGTCATGGGTTATTATATGAGGGCTATGGTTTATCTAGCGGGTTCTCAAGGGGTAAACTAACCTGATGCAGACCAAGTCTACCGTATACCTTATATTGGTCAAAGCAAGTATTACCTGGGAAAATACCAAATCCAAACTCAAAAATTGCACCTCCATGCTAGTATATTCAGAATTTCAGTCAATAGTCATGGATTATTATATATGTTATTAAGGAGAAGAATCCAGTATTAGTTCACATGTATGAATTTGACGCTGATTTGAGGTAGATTCATGGTTTTCAATCAGATGCCGAGGACACAGTGAACGACCCATTAACTTTGGCCCACTAGCCCTCATTGGAAGCCCAAATCACTCAAAGAGAAGTTTAAAGGACCTAAAGTAAGCTCGGGGCTACAACTATGTTTGTAGATCTTTGTAAGTTAATGGACATTCTATACCATTTGCGGAGTATCAAACACATTACTGATTTCTTCCAAAAATAAAGCAACACCTCCCTCCATACAGGTAGTGTGTGGTGTCACAGTTCAGTCTTATTTAGGCGATATTCACATAACCTTATGGACATCCGTTGCTCTTAAACATAGGGTGAGAGCAATGGACATTAATGGTATTAGGGGGGAGATCAACTTGGGGACAACTTGCCAGTGTTCAGTTTAAAAACCCATTCATTTCAATGGGTTTTTAAGGCCAAACGCCAGTATCCATATGCAGCCTCCCCGTGTAATGGATTTTCGGTTGTTTTTTTTTTTTTTTGCTCAGACACAAAGTGACGGGTGCAGACGGAGCGATCTCCAGCTTGAGCCTGTTTGTATTCACTCTAATTGGAGAACATGCTTGTATACTTTTCCGCCAGGAAAGTTTATTTAAAAAAATGCACACAAAAAAAAAAAAAAACACGACAGAGAAAGCTGCGTCATATTGTTTACTTGAGAGTAAATGCAAACAGACATCAGATGGAGGAGACTCCATTAGCATCAGTCACTTTACTAATGTTAATGTCCATTGCTGTCATCCAATGAAGGAGTCAGCAGCAGACATTAATAACAGTAGTGTAAACCTATCTTTACATAAACAGAGGCAACCACCAGAGTTGTGGTTCTGCTTTTGGAGTTAACAGGCTATGTTCTAATTCCGTGCAAGAGAATAAGGCCGGGTTCACACGGAGTTACGTCCCGCGAGATTTGGCACGTAGACGCCGCGTGACCCTTTGCGTGCCGTACACGCTCCCATTGAGTTCAATGGGAGTGGGGATCGTATGCGCCGCGCTAATTTGCGGCCGTGCATTTATTCACGGCCGCAAACTAGCACGGCGCATACGCTCCCCGCTCCCATTGAACTCAATGGGAGCGTGTACGGCACGCAAAGGGTCACGCGGCGTCTACGTGCCAAATCTCGCGGGACGTAACTCCGTGTGAACCCGGCCTAAAGACCACTCAGTCACAAAGGGTTACCATGCCAGGTAATGGCAGTGATGATATCCATTGGCGATGATCTCCTCAGCGCTGGATCACCCGACAACCAAAAAGACCCTGATCCATACAAAAACAACTGAGGTTGCGTAACATCTTCTAGACAAGAACATTGAATTCCATCAAGGATCTCACCCCCTTAAAATCCTGAAACCACATTATCAGTCATAAAACAAAGTTACTACAGCTGGCTCCTTCCATTTTATGAGGATGTCTGATGTGTCACCAGATAGAAGGGAAAATGTTGGAACCAGTAAAATTAGAACCAGGGCTGAGCTCAGGGTGAATGTTGACGTGTAGTATTTTATATCGACACCCCCCACCCCAATTTATCCAATTTTAGAGTATCCAGTCAATAAAATAGGAAATAATACTGCACCCTGGGCACAATTTCTAAGTACCCAGCTCATCCGAGTCACTGGTGTCCCCTTGTCAGGTTATATTCATCCCCTGTACAGTCTCACAGGTCAAAGGCCCTATGAGCAGCCACAGGGCCTGGGCACTACAAGCAGCACTTTTCTCTCGGCTTGTTTCGTGCAAAAACAGAGCGGAAATCAAACGGACCCCATTATAGTCTATAGAGTCTGTGGGTATCCTGAAGGTAACCGCTTTTTAATGCGCATAGGTTTCCGTTCTGGGGGACCCCAAGCAGACTACCTGAACGTAAACCCGAACGCAGATGTGAACAGTGTCTTAGACAGATAGGGTGCTAGATAGCTAGTGCAGTGTGCCCACTGCCACAATTACAAACTGGCTCCAGGACAAGGTATTTGCTACCCTCCCGTTTGCCAACTGCGCTCCTCTGGAGAGGGAGACCTGCATAAGTCCTCACCCCCGAGCACCACAACAAAAGGGACCAAGCAGAGCGGTTTCCTTCTCCAGGATGGTCTGCTCCTATATGAACTCATGTCATCACACTAGATGGAGAGATCTGTAGACTTTGGGCCAAATTTATTAAAAGTACACCAGTTTACTAGTGTAAATGTGGCCAATGTTCTGGTGCAACGAAACCTGTGCCACTCGGTCAATCGCACGTCACCTTTAAAGTTGCCAGAACGGGATCAAGCTGGCTGTGTATGCCTCAGCCCGTCAGATTCCAGAAAAATGGAAGGAGATATACCTGAAATCTACGCCAGTCCCCAATAAGTGGAAATTACAATTTTGCCACATGGGACATCCTGCAGTTTGCTAGAATTATGGAAGCCGGAGCCTCCTAATTCTGATACACGTTTCGACAATATTAGGACTGTCACATGATGTGCCAGTCTTAATAAATATTCCCACATGGTCTCCATATTTAGAGTGAATATACCGTAGATCACAAACATTGTGATTGCATCATACAGTATAAGCCATTGCATAGGGGCCCAGGGACAACACATGCTTTGACCTCATATACTAATAATCACTTCACTACAGCCCGGATGGCTGTACACAAGCAGGAGAGACACTATAACTAGCAGGATGTTGCGGCACATGCTGGGAGAGCTTACACAACCTTTATTTGTAGACCACTGATGTCCATAGATTTATTATATGTGGGGATGACAGGGCAGACTTCAGTGCTCGTATGGAATGTCCTGTACTCATCCTCATTCATTCAACAAGCATGTAGAGCTTCACTGCCATCTAGTGGTGAGGAACTATAGTGACAATTCTAGTTCCGATCTCCAATAGAATAATTGCTCATATTAGTGCCACTACCCACACAAGCCTTCAAATGTGGCCCATATCTGCCGGAAGCTCTCACACAGTATAATAACTGCTAATGTCAAGTTCACTAGAATAAGTTACCTTTGACACTGGCTTTTTAATATAAAATAGAAGACACCCGTCCATGATATCCATAGGCACAACCCCTTTAATGTGTTTAAGCTGTTACCTACCAGGCTGCATTGACTACTCTGAATCCCCAGGCTCCTCTACTATGTACAAGTGCTGGTACTGAATTGATGGTTATTCTTCACAATAATGAAGGGGATGAAAGTCGAAGAGACTTGGATGTTAAATAAAGCCCGGCACAGAAGACCATAAGCAAGAAGAGTGCATGCTTTATTGAGTAGGCAATATACTGCTATCATAGTAACAGAGAATAATTCACATAACAGCCTACAGCATAGAACATAAATAAAGTCTATTTATCCAGTGCAAGTAATCGGCAAAGCTGCACATCAAGGGTCTTTGCTAAATAAGTAACATGATTTCCACCTGTCCTGGCAGATGATAGGGCAGAACTGCAGTCTCCTGGTCAAAGGTCACTGTAAGGAGTCATTGCTAATGATTGGCTAAAGGAAATTGGGTCAGATGCAGTATGGAGGCACAGCAGTGGGCACGGGTATAATGAGAAGCAACACGGACACAGGACCAATACACCAGAAGTATTGTGAAGACATCTCAATTGTTGTTTAGAGGACACTCAGAGACAGAAATAAGGAGGATTAGTCACCGATGATCACAGAGTAGGAGACAGGCTGTTGGGAATCTGAGGAGCAGCACGGCACATTAAGAGGGTTGGAGGAGATCAATGCCACTCTAATCCATGGGCTACATTCAGTGCTGCAGGGCAAGTCGTGACAGACAGAGACTATGAACAACTGGGGATATATATGTAAAAATAAAAACACAACTTTTCAGCTTTCAGACAATCCACCAGCTAAGCAAGCACCATACAAACAGTTTTCTAATGAGAGGATCAAGCATGGTCCGTATAATATGGGGACCACTATAGTGACGCACTACTCAAGCCCTCACAGTACCTCTGCTTGGATGAGAGGCCGTGGTAGAGAAGGATCTAAGCTTGATCGGGGAACCTGATGCATTTTTTACAGCTTTTCAGGTATACTGCATGTGAAAAGGGTTTTCCTCCTCTGGTACCAATTCTCATTAAGAAGAAATACAACATTTTCAACACTTTCTTTTCCTAACAAACATTAAGGAACGGTAAGGTGAATCCAGCCATGTCGTCAGTAAAATTGTTAGATATGATTGACCCAGCAGACTGCTGACAAGACGTCTTATATGGAGCATTCAATAGTGCAGCGACTCAGCTTATAATACTAACCTGGCTAATGACTGTGCGTTGTAAGGACGGACACACACACACACAACAGGAATAAATAAGTGTATCCCAGGAGCTCAGCACATGAGAGTTTCACTACTATAGGAGACATTGTGGCTGCATCATGCTTCACACTGAAATGTCATTAAATGCATTGAGAATCAGAAGACTAGCGCCACTCTAGCCCATGGGCCATGTCATGTAGTGCAGCTGGTCTTCAAGCAAGTGAATGAGGATGAACTGCACTTGTAGATGTAGCCTATAAGCAAGGGTGGTACCATTCTGGGGGGGGGGGGGAGACAGTGGGAGACAACCCTTTTAGAAGTCAAAAACCAGCAAAAAAGAAACAAAAAAAAAACATCACAACGGAAGCAGAGTCAGGACCAATTCTGGGTGATGCAAGTCAGAAAAAAAGTTACTGATAGAGATGAGCAAGTAGTATTTGATTGAATAGTCGAATATTGAAGTCTACTCGAATATTTCACTACTCGCACATCTCTACTAGAGATGAGTGAGTACTGTTCGGATCAGCCGATCTGAACAGCACGCACCATAGAAATGAATGGATGCACCTGGTACTTCCGCTTTGACGGCGGCCGGCCGCTTAACCCCCCGCGTGCCGGCTACGTCCATTCATTTCTATGCGAGTGTGCTGTTCGGATTGGCTGATCCGAACACTACTCGCTCATCTCTAATCTCTACTGTATATGGTTTTTTTTCAATGCCTACGTTGTCCTAGTTCCTGTCCCACCTCCCCTGCATAGTTATCGGTGTAAAAAAAAAAAAAAAAAAAAAAGGGCCAGGGAAGGTGGGAGGGGAATCAAATTTTTACTGCGTTTACCGCGTGGTATTCGATCAAGTACAAGTATTTCGAATACCATAGTATTCGATCGAATACCTACTCAATCGAATACTACTTGGGCATTTCTAGTTACTGACTCCAACTTCAAAATAAAATGATTAGTAATATTGTATAATTATAGTTTGTTGCATATTTTCCTCCATAGAAATTAAGTCACTGACTTCTTAATGAATTAGAGAATCTTTACAGCTACAATCAGACCATGCCGGTCAGCCATTTATGTATATAGTACTACAACTGTAGTGCTGTGGGGCCCTGTACTCCAGGTTCTTAGTTATAGGAAATGGTTGTAGCTGAGGAAGAAGATACACTGTCCTGTGCTGTGTGAACTTAGCCCTGTGAATGGGTGAGACAGACTCCTGCAGGTTTCCGTATCCTGCCTCTGTTTTATGCAGGAAACGGAAACCTGCAGAACGGACACCTGGGCGCAGATGTAAACGAGCTCTTAGATGGTTTCACTTTCCAGGTTTTTTGGGGTGTTTACACAGGGTTTCTAACCACATGCAGAACACTGTTAGGCTAAAGGCCCCATGTAGCGGAACACAGCCAGAAAACGCTTCTGCTTCCATTATATCTAGATGGAAACAATCAGTTTCCATAGGCATAATTGACATGCTGCCATTTCCAAGACCGCAACGTTTTGGAAATCGCAGCGCATATTTCTATGCAATGTGTGGATGGGATTCGCTAGACTTTGATTCGCTAGAATCCCATCCACTTTGCAAAGACTTAATACGCTGCTTTTTCTCACTGAGGTTTCCGCCACAACCAAAACGCGACATTTATGCCACATAGGGGACTGACCTAAAAAACATTTTGTGCAGACGTTAAAAGAAAGTTGTAAATAGACTCAAATACACAAGTAAGCAAGCAAGTACCAGGATAAAACAGTGCAGGACAGCAGCCTCAAGGGTTGTCTGATCTTACAAAACATAAAACGCCATTCTTGTCCATAGCCTGGAATTACACCTGATCCCCATTCATTTCAATGAGGAAGCGCTAAAATACCAGATAAAGAAATGGACAGAATGGTCACTATTTCTGGAGGAAAAAATAAACCGTAAACCCTTTCTTCATAACAATAGTCCCCTTAAAAGAAAGACACTGCTGGACAATAAGACTATTTGAACCCATCCTTGCGCAGTTTCAGATTAAAATTCAAAAATATTTTTTGCATCAATATATTTTCAAAAATAAATGGCTTTTTGGCAAGTAAAACCCTGTTACAGAAATGTATATCACCTGCATTGACCTTTACACATCATAAACACATTTGTACTAGTTTTCCTACATGATTGATCCTCAAGTCTCCCCGCCTCTTACAATCTTAGCCTACATTCACACAACAGTGAAATTCAGCCATGAGACGGACACACGGCTGCAATAGAATCAATGGAACGCAATGATACCACTCACGACCATTTTATGGACAGTCCATAGAAAGACAGGATGTCCTATATTACTCGCTTATATGGATTCTCCAAAGTCAAATCTATGAGGGATTGGTGAAAAAAGGAGACTCTCAGATGCAAAAAGGCAGCGAAAAATGTCCATTATTCCCGTCTGTTTTACCCAGCAGTTGTGGGAATGTAGGCTTAGTCACACAGTGTGACAGTGGTGATCGCTGAAGGGAATTTGTGCTCCCCACATCTCCTTTATTCTGGCTGTTGCCATTTTTTTGCAAGCCACAAGCCTGGCAGATTCAACAAGTCCAAAAAGAAAGGTGCCTGGTTGCTGGTGTCTTGTTGTTCAGTATTAAAAGCGAGGGCCCAAACTGGATGTTACAAGTAAGATGTGCAACTACTGCTTTGGAAGTCTTTTTTGTTACAAGGGTCCATCAACCATGAGCTGCTCAGAAGTTGTCCTTGTGTTGGCAACCCCAGCAACCAGCTGAAATCTGTGGCTTGGAACAGGCAGTGTTCACGTCCCTACAGAACCATCAAAGATGAAACGCAGCATTACAAACCTTTCACTGAAGCCAATGGACTGTGTGTAATGCAATGGGCAACCATTTTAAAGTCATCCTGCTGCACATGTTTGGTTCTAAGGTTCATAATTCATAAACGGACCTTAAAGGGGCTCTCTACATAGAGAAAAAATTTGGATGCTTTATTCAGTGTCACACGTCCACAGGTTGTGTGTATTGCTACTAAGCCATATTGAAGTTAATGGTGTTGAGCTACAATCCCATACACAACTTGTGTAGACAGGTGAGGTGCTATTTTAGACAACCTCCTTCCATAACCCCTTTGTTAGCCAGAAGGGATAGCTGCTGCAAAGGGAACTTATTATACGGTCAGCCATTCATTTAAGTGAGCCATATAATAACATTTCTCCTGTAGCCTGTATAAACAACCCCTTTAAGATAAATAATGATAAAATGTGATGACCAAGTAACACTGCAGACATCCTGCAATTTTAAAAAAATGTGCTTGGCACATATAACCATGCTGGCTCTTCCTGCATTGTGCCTCTTTAGGCTCAGAATCTGACATACATCTCTAACAAATACCCTGCCTTTCAGTATTCTCACATTCATAAAGACCTAGACATTAAAATGACACTTGGTTGCTCCAAGACAACGTTAGGAGATTTTCTTTTATCTTATGCGGAAGTGAATAAAAGTCGGAATTATTTTGCATGTCCCGTGACTGGATCACACAACCATCGCATAAGCTGTATCTGGTGGGAAACGCTGGAGGTAACCCCAAGGGTGGAGTGTGGTTTACCAGAAGAACAAGACTTTGGTGGAAGAAACCAGCTGAAGGCGTCATCCACTATAAGAAATACATAAATGTGACCGAGGAGACTGCAGATTGTAGGGCTGAAATAATCAAAGAATTCATGTTCCTTTGGGGGGTGTCCATTTCAGGCAGCTGGGGTCCATAGTCTTATTGCTGTTGCTCCTCTTGGCTTCTTTTGCAGCCCATTCATCAATCAAATCCTGTATTAAAAGAGAAAATTAAGAATTACATTGTGCAGATGGGAATAAAGTGTTCAGCAATCCTCTGAACTCAAGTGTTCTGTGGCAACCAATATGGCTGCTTTTAAAGCTACCACAAGGTACCGCCTACTTTCTAAATTACATAATTTATCAAAAAATGTATATTTACCCATAAGCCCTGGGGTGGTCATGTGACCACCCCAAGGACATTTGCTGGCTATCCAATGACGATACATTTCCCCATTTCTGGAAACAGAACTTTACTACTTCCCCAACATCTACTCCATCATACTTACCTCTCTTCCTTCCAGACTTCTTTTTGTAGGACGGCTCCTCCCTCTTACCCGACTGCCAGCGCACACATAATAGACCCAGCGCTGCTTTGTAGCTGATAAGTCTCCTCTACTGCGCAGATCCCACGCCTGTACAGTAAAGGTGGATCGTCGGCTGCAGAGCACTGGGACAATAGAAAAGAAGGAGGAGCCGTCCTGTTGAAGAAAGCCTGGAATGAAGAGAGGCAAGTATATGGGGTCAGGAGTTGGGCTAAGTAGGTTAGGAAGGGCTAGTAGTGGGAGGGATGGCTAGCGAGACAAGGAGGGGGTGTATGAAAGGGAGGGAGAAAGGATGGACGGGAGCTAGTGTGGAAGTTACATATTAGGAAGCTGACCCATGTAAACAAATGCAGAAGATGCCAGGACTCCCAGAGACACCCAGAAATCACTCAAACATTGCTAAAGGTATTTGGGTGCATTTATTAACTCATTAATAGCACTAACAGACTTAAAAAACAAACAAAAAAAAAACACTGTTTAAACCACGCTCAGCACATAGAGAATGAACTACAATATCAAGTAGAGCCACCAAAACGAATGGCACTGCTCTCATGCTAGATTCACGTCCCACATTCTGCTTAAACTTGTCAGAAAGAAAAGTCCTACAAAGAGGAGTTTTCTCTCCACAGTTTTTGGTGGAAACCTGGCGGACCCCCATTATAGTCTATGGGGTCCACGGGTTTCTGTGTGTAAACACTTTTTAAGCAGATAGGGTTTCCATCTTTCATGTCCCCAAGTGGACCTAAACGACGAAAACCTGACTGTTAGTGTGAATCTAGTGTTAGTAACTAGTGAAGGCCCCACCAATCTGTAGAGTTCACCTGGCTCAGTAATTCATTATAAATTCCTAGACTTTTCCTTTAACTCCAACACACATGAACATACTGATTTAATAGCAGATACTTCAAGATTACCTGTCTCTTCAGTACAAGATGCTTTCCTTTCCAGTATTTCAGCATCTGTAAGGCCTGCAGGGTGCTTACAATATCCACTGGATTTACAGCTGTTTCTTGGCTAATTTCTACAAAAGAATAGAAGAAAAATTTTTAAAAAAAATGGACGCAGATCTGGTGTTATCAGATGCAATTAACCTGGTTATAATGTCCATGAGTTGGTTTAACACAGTACTGTCGTGCCCCATGTCCAAAAACTGCAGCAAAAACTTAGTTGTTTTACAGTGAACTACCTTTTTTATGGAACATGAAAGCAAAAAAACAAAACAAAAAAAAAACATTGGCCGATAGTGACATCTCAAAACCACAGCAATTCACAGTTAGCCAAACTACTGAAATGGACGAACCAGAGTGAGCTCTACAGACAGGACAACAGATTATATTATTATTATATTGCTTTGACTAGGTTTTTTTTTTTTTTTTTTTTTTTAAAGGAAACAGGTCATATAGAATCCTAGAGCCCACTGATACCTTTAATGGAAATTTCCTTGCCCTGGAAGGTATGGAGGTATCGTAACAGAACCTCCTTCCAGTAACTACGGTAGCTTATTAAGCCGAGGTCCGAGAGGGGCCGTTCTGGAGACCCCACCTTCTCCTCCACCTTGGATAGTAAGTAACCTGGAATAAAACAGATATAGAGTTAGTATGAACTAGACACTTTGCTGAAAGGCCAGGAGTAGTACATGTAGCACAAGTACGTACTGAAATCTATGAGCATCTTCCCATAACCTTGTCTCATGTACTGTGGCATAGTCAGGATACACGACACATTATAGTTCAGGAAAGAGTTCTTCTCCTGCAAAACAAACCGTTAAAGTGGTCTTCAGGGGCAAATAATACAAATGGCTTATTCCTAGGATAAGCTATCAATATCACATTTTTGGGTTCAGACACCAGGGAGACTCCCACTGATCAGCTGTTCTAAGCAGCCACTATATGGAGAAGACAGTCTGAAGCAGATAGCCATTTTGTGTAGTGGCTATGCCGAGGTACTGCAGTTTCCATTCACTTGTATAGGAGATGAGCTGCAGGATAGCACGGCCACTAAACAGAGTCATCTGCTTACAGCTCTGTTCCCTGTATAGCGGTTGATGAAAACAACCAGCTAATATGATATTAATGATCTATCCATTAAAGAGGATCTTTCATGTCCTCGAGCACATGCAGTTTTATATATCGCTAGAAATTTGACAGTAGGCTGAATTCAGCACACTGTCTGCTTTCCCGTTACGTGCCCTGGGGCAAAAGATATCTGTGCTGTTACCGATGTCTGGCCACTGTCAGGTGGGCATTCCTTACAGTCTAGCTGGGCTGTGAGGAACTCCCCCCCCCCCCAGCCCCGCTTGACTGTCAGGAACGCCCATCTGACAGTGACTGCACATCGGTAACAGCACCAATATATCTTGCCTAGGCACTTATAGGCACATAACAGGACGGCTGACAGTGCGCTGAATTCACATGCACAGTTGGCTTTCTAGCAGTATATAGAACCACATGTACCCAAGGACATGATAATTCCTCTTTAAACAAGGGATCTGCTTTTGTGCAAACTACAGTTCACCCTCTCACACGGGCTAATGCGGCAGCTCAGCTCTATTCAATTGAATGGGACTACTCTGCAATACTTGACATAAGCCTTGGGCGAATGGTATAAAGGGGTCTCGCAGTAGAACACACACTTCTATTTTGTATATATTTATAATGTAAAGACATTTTTGATGCAGCCACAACAATGATGTGAACCTGCTTAACACAAGCATCTGGGTATATGGCTATAATCAGTCTCCAGAGAAAAATGGGAGATCCTACCTTTGAGAAATAGCCTATGAGATGGCAGCCAGTGTTGTCCGCCTCCGTCATGACATAAAACAGAAAAGGTTCTACATCGTAATAAAGGGTTTTGTGGTCTAAGAAAAGCTTGGCAAGGAGGCACAGGTTCTGGCAGTAAATCTGAAGGTAGATATGTCACAGCTTTAGTTATCATGCAGTAATGAGATTTCAGTAGTGCAGTTTATTAGACACAGCAGCTATTAAACTCTAATGCCAACCTTGTTCTTCTTGCCATCTACTTCGAAAACAGAGATGGATCCTTTGCGGTAGATCTCGTCTCCAGGAGGATGCTTCCACACGCATTTCGCCTGGAGAGAAAAAGAAAAAGAAAGAGCTAGCCAGGAGATGCAAGACAAGGCTAAGAAAACCTGACTGATACTTCATGAAGAAACATCTTGCCTTTAGGCTTTCACTTGAACTCAAGTAACAATTTCCAGACACAATTAGGAAGAATAGATCTTGTTCTCTAGTTTCAGAATGGAAATTTATACCATATATTATACTCTGGTCATAGATTATTTTGTCTTCAGCTAACATACTGTGGCCCCTAGACATCCCATATATAATCTAGCAGCTAATACAACTGACTGGCCTATCATGCAATTTCACATCCACTGCTCAGAAAAGGGGAACATGGTCAGAGCGGGCACGGAAATTCCATCAGACACAACCAAAAGCGTTCAGGTAATTCAGGTCTATATGGGTCATATATGCTGCAGACTTTTTGGAGGAATTGTGAATTAATGGCTTTGGGGTTTTTAAGCAAGTGTTATACACACACACACACTGCAAAAAAAAAAAAAAAAAAAATACAAAGAAATAAAAATGCCACAGCACAAAGTGACTGCAGATTATGGGCTGATATACTGTACAATTTCACATGGTGAAAAATATCTTAAGACTCAATCATTCCTAAGCAAGCTTTCCTAAGACATATTTCAGCAAGTAGACCCTTTACCCAACTTGTGTATTCTAAAGCCAATTATGCATGTAGGATTAGTTCTAGATGGACAGTGGACATTACAGTACATTATTACCCAAACAGGAGCCAAGTAGACAGGTGGATATATACAAGGAATTTATGGTGTGCATGTAATGCAACATCCCCACTCACCATGTGCCTGCGCAGGATAGTTTGACTCTTCATGTACTTGAGACAGAACTCACACATATACAGCCGGCCTAGTCGGGCATACTCCTCAGGGTATGGAGAGTGATACCACGTGTCCAACTCATATCGGCCAAACACGATTGTCTTTATCATGTTGCTTCCTTCTGTGATCTGACCTTGCAACCGAAGTTTCTCCTGCAAAGACATAACAAAATGCACAATCTATGAAGGGAGGGAAAGGTAATTTATTAAACAAAGGGGGGGCGAAGGGATTTTTGTAGCTCACCAGTAATAATACTACCACAGTAATAGTCCTCAGGGTGCATGAGCCTCTTCTGGACTCTGGAAGCATGAAGTAGTAGCATACAAACAAGGGAAAGACAGAATCTCACTGAGTTTATTTAAAATTTAACCTTTAATCCATATTCAAAAGGGTAAAAAATACAGACGTAGAAAAAAAGTGAAAAAATAGAAGTGAAAAAACAAGAAAAATCTAAAAAAAAACCAAAAAACGCCAACACATTTCAAGACTGTGTGTCTCAGTCACACAGTCTCTTTTCTACGTTTGTATTTTTTACCCTTTTGAATTTTAAATACACTCAGTGAGATGTCGGCTTTCCCTTGTTTGAAGGTAACTTATGTCCACCATATTAAGGACTAGCTGGTACCCGCGACTTCGTCTGCGGTGATTGTAGAAGTGGGTAAATACAGGGGCGGGTAAGGTTTTAGTACTGTGTATAAGGTATGGGATATGAAATGTAACTTTGTATCTTGTTTTTGCTGTAATTCTGAGAGCACATGAGACTTTTGTATTGAATGTAATTTGTATTTCAGCTGCTATACGGTGTTGTGAGAAACTGTACATAGTGACTTTGGGACAGAGTTATTACAAGTGAATATACTTGGATATACGACATTGTATGATTTGTTGTTTTTTTTCCGCCAGTACATGTAGGTTTTGGGCACAGGATACTCTTGAGCAAGCCACATAAAGTTGTCCATGTGAGAAGCATGGTGTGGTCAAATGTATTCCTGCTACTTTCAGCGTTTGTCCTTGGGATTTATTAATGGTCATTGTAAAAGCCAACTTAAGGGGAAATTGTAGTCGTTTGAATTGAAATGGGAAATTTTTTGGTATAATTGGAATGCGTGGGGTTAACACACTGTCACCTTTAGCTGCTCCTGTAAGAATAGTGGCTTCAATGATATTTGTTCCTAGTAGTGTGACACGTAGCTTCGTGCCATTACACAATCGGGGTGCATCGAGATTACGCATGAGTAGGACAGGGACGCCAATCTTGAGTTCTAGTTTATGTGAAGAGACACCGGGTAATTGTAAGGTGGGCAGTAAGGCAAATTGGTCACATTATTATCGACCGTTACGTGTTCGTGGTGTGTTGAAACGGTACATAGGTGACTTTGGCTCATAAAACCGCAGCAAAATTTGCAACCAAAACGCTGTGTTAACGCAACGTGGCGCTTCAGCCTTAGGCCTCCTGCACACAAATGGCATGGATATGGTTTTCACTGACTTATGGATTAAAAATAAATTGACAGGGCTGCAAATACGGACAGGTGTAGGAAAGGTATAAGACAAATATAGGACCTGCTCAATTTGTCCCGGACACACAGCCGCAAAAACAGGATCTATGTGTATGGGCCCATTGAAATGTACAGGACCATAGTTTTATGCACAATCCTATTAATATTATAAATGTGAAAGTTTGTGAGTTTGGATGTTTGTGGGTTTGTGTGTTTGGATGTTTGTTCCTCAATCACGCAAAACCCGCTCGACCGATTTGGCTGAAATTTTCCACAAACATAGTCACTACACTCGATTGCGCAATAGGCTACTTTTCATCACAACAGCGCACATACGTTTGTGCCAGGACCCCCACAAAACCCAAACTCACACCACCATCTCTGCAATCTCACACACTTTGGACCATAGCAAGCCACAAAATTCATATTGCCCTCTGCAGCCTCGCCCCTAACCCCACACAATCTCATATACATATACTTTACCACTTTGCCCCTCCCCTTAACGATACTCCAGGAGGCTCTCTTTAACGCTCCGGAGCAGCCATGTTTGCTGACCCCCACCGCTCTGACAATCCACGACACCGCCCACCCATGTCAATACCCCTAGGAAGTCTAATAAATGCAAAAAAAAAAGTTTAAAAAAAAAGTAAAAAAAAATATAAAAACAAATAAAAAGGATTAAAAATTCAAATCACCCCCCTTTCCCTAGAACACATATAAAAGTAGTTAAAAACTGTGAAACATATACAGGTTAGGTATCCCCGCGTCCGAAATCGCCCGCTCTACAAAGCTATACAAATATTTTTCCTGTCCGGAAAACGCCGTAGCGGGAAAAATGGTCAAAAGTGCCAAACCGCCGTTTTTTCACTCTTTTGATTCTGATAAAAATTTGAATAAAAAGTGATCAAAGCAATAACATTTCCCGAAAATGGTAGAAATAAAAAGTACACCCGACCCCGCAAAAAAAGACGCCCTATACATCCCCATACACGGACGTATAAAAAAAGTTACGGCTGTCGGAATATGACGACTTTTCAAAAAAAAAAAATGTTTTAACACAGTTTTGGATTTTTTTAAGGGGTCAAAATGTAAATAAAACCATATAAATTTGGTATCCCCGGAATCGTACCGAAACACAGAATACAGGGGACATGTCATTTTGGTTGCACAGTGAACGCCGTAAAACCAAAGCCCCTAAGAAAGTCGCAGAAATGCATTTTTTTGTCAAATCCACCCCATTCAGAATTTTTTTTTACCTGCTTCTCAGTACATTATATAGAATAATTAATGGCGGCATCATGAAGAAAAATTTGTCCCAAGAAAAATTAAGACCTCATATGACTCTGGGAGCGGAGAAATAAAAAAGTTATGGGGTTTAGAAGGAGGGGAGTCAAAAATGAAAAACCAAAATCAAAAAATGCCATCGACGGGAAGGGGTTAACTTCAAATACCTCTGTCCCAAAGTCACTATGTAAAGTTTCTCACAACACCGTATATATAGCGGCTCAAATACAAAGTAACTTCAACACAAAAGTCTCACGTATTCTCTGAATTACAGCAAAAACAAGATACAAAGTTACATTTCATATCCCATACCTTATACACAGTACGAAAACCTTACCCACACCTGTATATACCCACTGCTACAATCACCGCAGACGAAGTCGCGGGTACCAGCTAGTTGTAGATAAAAGTCTGGCCCTGTGCATGACAGTTTAGTAACTCCATGTGCCTCTTATTAATAGCAATTAACCCCATCATGTCCCTCACATTAACCCTTGTGTAAGAGTTACTGATATGTGAGAGACTTGGAGGTAATAATTAAGTATCTTCATTATTGAGGTCTTTTATTAGTACCTCCATATGTCTCACATATTAGTAACCTTTATATGAGGCACACAGGGGTTAATATGAGGGACATGATGGGGTTTATTCCTATTAATGTGAGGCACATGGAGTTACTAACACTAAACTAATAACCCCAAATGCCTGACATTAATGAGAAAAGGAACTAAAGGAAGGAACCTGTGTGTTTCTTACTTGCACTTTGCTAGCAGCTTCCTCTCCTCCTCGGGGAATCTTTGCAGGATGCAGACCACTATAGCAGGCAGAGACCTGAGCGATTAAGCTCCACCCCCTGGGTTTCCTGCACCCCTCTCAAGGGGGAGTGTCCTTATGCCTCGGCTCTAGCAGAGCACTGAAGGGATGCTCGGACTTCATTTAACTCTTGCAGGTCCTGTGCTGCTGGCATGCCAGTGAAATATGGCAGGAGTGCCACTCTTGGCACGTGTGCCAGGGGTTGCTGACCTCTGCTGTAGGGGGTAATATGAATTTTGTGGCTTGCTATGGTCCAAATTGTGTGAGATTGCAGAGATAGTGATGTGAGTTTGGGTTTTGTGGGGATCCTGGGAAAAACGTATGTGCGCTATTGTGACGAAAAGTAGCCTATTGCGCAATCGAGTGTAGTGACTATGTTTGTGGAAAATTTCAGCCAACTCGGTGGAGCGGGTTTTGCGTGATTGACCGCCAAACATCCGAACATCCAAAGTCACAAACCCACAAACATTTCACATTTATAATATTAATAGGATTGATAGGATCCATAAATGTCCATGAACAAAAGCCCTTATTTTTTTTTTTCTATGACAGAAAATTCCTTTTCTCACTGTATTTGTTGGGGGGCATAGCACTATTGGTATAGACCTGGCCACTAGGAGGCTGACACTAGGAATAATAAAAGAGGTCAGCTCTGCCTCTGGGCTATACCCTCTCCACAAACACTGTGCTAGCCAGTTTGTATCACAGATGCAAGAAAAAGACAGACAAAAAAAAAAAACAACCAAAAAACCACAAACAAGCACCCCCAAAAAAACACAGAACTAACAGCCACCAACAAGTCCTAAGCCTAAGCAAAAAAAAAAACCAACACATTCCTGGGCAGGAACAACAAGAAAGAAGGGAACCGTGTCCCCCAATAATTACAAGCAAAGGATTTTATGGCGAGTACATAAATCCATTTTTTTTGCTTATTTCATCGTTGGACACAATGCCATGTAATGATGTAAAGCAGGCCTAGAGGGTGGAAATTACACAACCATGCGAGCAACCTAGTGCACAGCTGATCGCAGAACCTTACACACTTAGCTGGCATCAGCAGAGGCCATAGAATGGATCTGGTAGAAATTGGTTAAAGTGGGGACAGAGGCCCAGATGGCAGCAACTGATCCTTAAGCCGATAGGCCTCCCTGATAGCAGATCAAATACACCTGGAGATGAAAGCTGCCAAGCCCTTGCAAGGGCCCTCAGGGAAAATGAGCAAAGCGTCCAGACGACGGAAAGGGTCAGTGAGAGAAAAATAGATCTGGATCAACCAAAAAACTCACATGGTTGCTTGGGGGTCTGGCAGAAAGACTGTAAAACGATGTCCTCAATGTGGAACAAAGAAACCACCTTAGTCAGGAGAAACATTGGTTTGGTAGACCCTGAGGATGGAAGAAATGGCCATCAGGAAGGCAACCTTCCAGGACAGAAAGCTCAGAGGGAGAAGCCTGAAGGGCCTTAAGCAAGAGATTACGATCCCACAGTTTCACAGGACAGTAGGGAGGAGCATCGTGTGTCACTCTCTGCAGGAAGGTCTTCACCTGAGGCCGGGAGTCCAGGGTCTTCTGAAAAAGAATGGAAAGGGCAGACAACTGCCCTTTAAGCGAAGACAGACCAAGTCCTTGGCCAAAACCGGTCTGGAGAAAAGCCAGAATCCTGGGAAGAGAAAAGGAGAGTGGATGGAAGTCATTACTCTCACACCACCTCACATAGGCCTTCCACATGCAATGATAGATCTTAGCAGACTGGGGTTTTCAGGCCTTTAGATAAACAGGCTGTGAAAAAAAAAAAACCTATGCCTCAGGATCTCAGCTTCAACAGCCACGCCGTTAAATGTATTTAAAGTAAAGTGGGATGGATCAGCAGTCCTTGGGACAGAAGGTCAACTTGCAGATAAAGAGGAAAAAGAGCGTCCACCAGCAAAACCATTAGATCCACGTACCAGGCCCAATGGGGCCAGTCCGGCGCCACTGGGATGGCATGAACCCCCTCAATCTTGAGTTCCTTGAGAACATGTGGGAGAAGAGGAGGAAATAGATAAAGGTGGTGGAAGTCTGACCAGGGGATCACAAGAGCATCGGCGGCGATGGACCAAGAGTCCTGGGACCTGGCTACGTAGCAGGGGTAGCTTGAAAAAATAAGGAGAGGTCGACACCAGGCGTGCCCCACCAGAAGTACAATTGGAGAAATATCTGCTGGTGAAGCAAAAACTTGACCAGGCTGAGTTTTTCTCAGCTTAGGTAGTCCGCCACCAAATTGTCCACGCCTGGAATGTAGACCGCCCACAGGGCTGGAACAACTCTCCACCCAAAGAAGAAAGCAGAAGGCTTCTTGCATGGTCACTCAACTCCTGGTGTCCCCTGATGATTCAAATAGGAGAGTTGTCAGTCTAGACGCTGACCGGATGCCCTTGGAGGAGAGAGGTCCAATGAGACAGGACTAAGGGTGGACCTCAGTTCCAGGAGGTTGATCTGGAGAGAGGTCTCAGCTTTGGACCATAGGCCCTAAACGGTCAAGCCAATGAAGACTACTCCCAAGCTGGAAAATTTGCATAGGTGGAAATCAACTACCAATGGAGGGAGGGAAGAAAGGACTTCCCCTGAGAGATTCTTGGGGAGGAAAGCCACCATAGAAGGGAGTTTTTGACGTACTCACCTGATCCTCCATTTTCGAGGAGCCACAGAGTCACCCCTTGCACATCGAAGTGGGGGTCACCAGAATTATGGTTACTGATGCGGCAGTGGAGACTAGGTGACCAGCAAGGGGCTCTTTTACAGAGTGCTGCAACTAGTGTAGCATACACACTGAAGACCCCCACTGCACCTGAATAGAGAATATACAGTGTAAAGCAGAAGACCTGATACAGGTCATAGCTGCCTCCTATGAACACTAGGCTAAAACTAGCTAGCATAGTGTCTGTAGAAAGCGTATACACCAGAGGCGGAGCCAACATCTTTTGTTATTCCTAGTGTCAGCCTCCTAGTGACCAGATCAATACCCCATGGTGCTTTGCCCCCCAATAAAAAAAAAAAAAAGCAAGAAAACACATATGAAAACCTTTGTGAACACTGAAAACATGCATACCTTTTTGTCAGGTCACAAACATGCCACATAATGTTAACAGTAGACATGAATGCCTTCCAAAAAGAAAAAGGCTGGTCCCCTTTGTCTTGCCTCAAAAGTTCCTTACCAAGTCCTCAGCAGCTCTGGCCTGGGCCCTACGGAAAAGCTCAAGGTCGTATTCGCTGGTAAGGTTTTCCAACAGCGGCTCTCTTGTGTTGCCATATGTCTGTCTATGTTCCTGTGGGTACAGAGGGAATTATGTGGACAGGGAACCAAATGTTTATAAATGGTATTTATCACACCTACTTATATTTTCTTATATTACCATATACTTCTCCTTTTGTTCTTTGGTTAAGCCAGAGTTGCGTTTCTTCCTCATTTCAGTGACCTTCTCTTTATACCGTAGCTGACGTTCGGTGGGTGCCTGTAAATACAAAAGTATAAGCTTTACATTCATCACCTAACAAGTCCGACATAACCTCAGTGGCACTTGAAGGCCAAATTAAAATAGGGCATCATGTGATCATTTGTGGACCTAATATTCCAGAGAGCATGTAAGGGATGGACAGCATCTCTTGTATACAGACTCCATATTATGTCCACAAATGATTGTATAACCTATGAAAACTAATCCTCTCACCTGGTGCCGCGTGGCATGCCTGTTATTTTCATCCTGCCTGTGAGACAACATTCGGTCTTCAACCTGTTTATCACGACTCTGTGCTCTTACCTGAAATTCATCACAATTCTGTAAATGTAAGCAATCATGGATGGGTCAGGTCAGCCTTCTTCAGAAATACACACACAGAAAAAGAAGACGAACCCCTTCACGTTGCACATTGTGCTGTGAGTAATGGGGTGCTGAACAAAATAGAGGGATACCTTGCACTCATCCGCTGAGAGATTGTGGTACAGTGGGCAGCCAGAAATTGAAAAGTGCCTTTCGTGTTTTCCAGTGAGGTGTCCTGAAACAGAAATTTACTTATGTCACAAATACTGCCAGAAAATCAAAAGTTGTCTGAAAATTTAGTTATGCTTTATAAGCCAATGAAACTTCTTTACTGCTATATTTAGATCGTATAACGTGACCTTAAAATGTTGGTGAATTACCAATGTTTTAGTCTTATGAAGGACATTAGTGTCACTGATATGGACAAGCATAAATACTTTACCTAAAGAGTTACAGCCGGGGGTCGGACACTTCATATTGAAGTTGTAGCTTTCATGGAACCGTCTTCGTTTGGGTCTATGTGATAGGTCACTGCCAGAATCCTTCATGGACATATCCTTTGCAATGCTCTCATCATGAGATACGTTGGGGCTTGAAATGTCTATATCAGATTCTGACGATGGTGCATTTCCAGTAGGAGTACGAGGTGGGGATTCATCATGATCCCCAGCATTTTTAGTATCTACGGTAGATGGAATAAATGGTTTAGCACCTGCCAACAGTTGCATCTGGCAGAAAGCACACAGAGTAGTCTACTCTACAGGATCACAGCTAAACAGACAGCCAGCGTGCATCTACTATGACACGAGAGAGAGCGCGTCCGGCAGTAGTATGAGCTCGGCTGCACCCCCGTACCTCTGTCACAAAAGTCCACCGCCTGCTCGGTTTCCGATCCCGATGAGCGGGTCTGTCGGAGCGGGTATTTTTTCGGAGTCACGGGGGTGGGCTGCTGCTGGCTGCGGGTCACCCTCCGAGTGGAGTAGGCCAGCTCCTCTGCACCAAACGATTGCAGATTGCCAACCGGACTGGAATCTGGTTTAATAAAAACCACAATTTCACTTGCCGACATGGTCAACCTTTCTGTGACCTGCCTTGTGACTGCAGATTCCTAACCATGGCTACATGGCAGAAGGAAACATAAGCACCTGCCCCCTGAGTGAAGCAGAAGAGTGGGACAGGGACAGGCAACCTCAGTCCACAAGCCTCAAACTAAGGCACACGTTTATGAAGTAGTAGCTGACAGACTGAATGTTGCCCATTCCTGGCCTACAAACTGAGAATAAAGAGCATTGACACTGAAAGCTAATACTAGAGATATTAACCTATAACATACACACAGGACAAGCTCTAGTATCCCTACAAGTAAAGGTGTCACCACTAAACACAAGTACACAATAGGGACAAACATAAATTGGTGCAAAAATGGAGCAGTTGCTCATAACAACCAATCGGATTACAGCTCTACTTTTCAGAGCAATCTTATTGGTGGCCAGGGACAAATGCTCTAAGTTTAGTTTGTCCCCAGTCTTGAGAAACTTCCCCCACATTATATTAAAATCAGACTTCAATCAGACTCCTATTGGTGTCTACCATTGACTACCACCACTAATGGTGGTAGTCAATGACAAGTCCATCTAATATCCATCATGACTGAGTGACATGTGGCCTAACAAATCTCCATGTATTTAGTAGTGTCACCTTCAGAATACAGAGATTGCAGCTCCTCTACCTACCCCAGTATATGTATAGACTTACAACAGGTTAGAGGAAAGGCAGGAAGTTCAAAGCAGCAGCTGAAGCAAAGATTGCAACGATTAGGACATGCAGAGTAGAGACCAAATTAGGGCTGGGCGAGTAACAGAAAAATAACCAAAATGGAACATCAACCCAGATAAGAGACATGGTTTTGTTCACGCATTTCAGTATAGTTATGACAATAATTGATAGGTCCCACCTGTGGTTTTGTTCCGAAACTATTATACCCCTGGGGTCCCTTCAGACCCTAGAGTATAATAAGCAGAGGCCCAAAGGAGGTGCGGAAACACAAACAACACTGTCACTCACCTCTCCAGGGCTCTGATGCTCTTCTGACTGACATGATGTCACGTAACCATGCGACAATTGTGTCTGTGTGTGACTTGACGTCAGTCAGAAGACTAGAACAGGAGAGTCTCACCGGAGTCCAGGAGAGGTGAGTGACAGTCCGTTTTTATGTTTTATCACCTTCCTTAGCCCTCTGCTTGTTATACAGAGTATAATAGTTTTGGTTCGTATGTGTTCAGACCAAACAAAACCACCAGGTGAATCTCACTAGGTTCACCCAACACATACTCATACTTTAAAGGGGAGAGACTTCAATTATTGATATTAATTGTAATGGTAAAACGCCTGATTAATTGCGATTTTGATTTAGTTCATAATCGTCCAGCCTTAGGATACTGTGAGTTTATAAGTTTAACATAAAGTGGGTGTCAAATGTGTTCCTTCCTAACAGAACAGTCAGAGTCCAAGCAATGACAAGGGATAGTGTCATCATCTCACAACAGTTTAATGTGCATCAGGACTCTATGTTCATAGAAACAAGAATATATTGTGGGCTAAAAATACTAGTGAACTAGGAAAAATACTGATGGGTCCGAAACCCAACACCACCACCGATTCTCACCAGTTGATACAGAGAATGGAGCAGTAAGTACGTGAATGGAAGCTGATCTGACCACTTTACAGAAAAAAAAAGAGCTGTCCACTCGCTGGACCATTCTTTGCATCAACTGCTGAGATGAAATGTTTGTTGGGGGCCGAAATACTAGGATTTCCACCGATCATAGGCACTGGGAAGTTATGCACCCCAGTTTGAACGTTGTGGAAAGGAAACTGCTGAAGACACCTGGATGCTGTAGTCCAGATGTCCCAGCGGTTACCTCTGAAATGAATGGAGTTGCGCTGCACATTTTCAACCTTTTGCTCCATTCAAACTACAGTGCAAGACACTCCAGCTCTTGTGATTGGTGGGGGCCCAGTGTTCAACAACGTACCCCTAGTCTGTAGATAGAAGGTGACTTGTGACCAGAAAACCTCTTTAATAAATCTCCCTCACTGACTACCCAGAATATATTAAAGAAGAAAAATAAAAATGTAATGTTCCTGATAAATGATTCGTGACATGAAGCTACAATGCGTACTGGTCTGTATGTATAAGTGCCAAGAACAGACATTGTCAGACCTTCAAGCACATTTTGGCCTAGTCCATTACTATATCCACCATGCACAGGTGGCCACCTTGCAATTTACAGCAGCTAAGGAACTCCCTACTGGATCCCATTTCAGGGGGTGCACATCCATCAAACTTCTAAACTGAGCAAAAATCATTTCAATTGTGAAACAATATATAGTGTCTTGATTCAAGACTATAGAAAGCTGGAATATAAGATGCAATATCAATCAATGCATGTATGCCATAGTAACTATACTGTGATAGTATTTTCCCAAGATGCCCCATTACTGGCCATTATCCAGGCATTACTGTTAGGTAGTTGGATGAAACCTAAACTGTACTGGTGCCATCACAGAGATATGGCAATGACTGGGGGTACAAAAGACATGCACACGTCTGACACAGCTATCTGGTGGGAGCAGTTCTAGGGCAGCTGTCAGAAGTTTGCGCCATGCAGATCATTCATGTGTGTATACTCTACATACCACAAGACAAAGAAGGGGACAGAGTTTGCTTGAAGCCAGGAAAAGGCAACTTGCACTGTGGATTTTACACCTACATCTTGTCAAGTATTACTGCAGCATCGGCCCAAGGATTTAAACCTTTGCAATGCACAGATATACCCACGGGTGAGCCCCAGCAAAAACTACCTAATTTGTTGTGGATTTTGCCACAGCAGCTTGCTGGAGAATATCTTTCAGAATTTCTCAGCAAAAAAAAAAAAAATCTATAATTTTGTGGCTTTAGCCTGAATGGGATTGCCTGCAGTGATTTTTTTTTTTAAATATATACATCAGAATGGGTTAGAAGGAGTCTGTCACCAGAACCCAGCCCTGCAGACAGAATGATTCAGGTTACCCCAAACCAACTGTGTTTTTGCCCTTGTGAATCGGTGCCTATATTGCCAAGATATCGTCATTTTTGACAATGTGCATAGGAGCTCTTTGGAGCATTGAGGGTGTTTCTGCTTACCTCTTTGGAGGAATGTCAATGCCCTCACTGCTCCGAGGAGCTCAACTGAATAGCGACAAAAAACACAATCTCTCAGAAACAGAGACACAAGGACAATACACTGATTCATGTGACCCTAACTCGGTCTGCAGGGCACAAGAAGAGTAAAAGTAGCAACTCAGCTCATCATCAACCCTCTGCCGATCCCATTCTGATGCTTCCTGGGTTACCTGACAGTCTTTTCTTCCAGGTCCCTCTGAACATATAGGAAATGTTACTTAATCAGTGACTGACCCCCCGCTCACATCTGCATTGGTATTCAATCCGGGGGAGTCTGCCAAACGTAATACCAATGCAGATTTGAATGAGGGGTTAGAGGGATCACCATTGGGGACTGATTAGCTAAGGGGGCGTTCACACTACCGTCGGTGTCCGACATGTAGTGTCCGCTCCTAGTGTCCGCTCAAAATCTGTCACGGACACTAGGAGCGGACACTAGATGTGTCCGTGACACCTGTCATTCAAATGAATGGGCATCGGGTGCATTCTTTTGCACTCCGTGCCCGTCCTTCCCTGTCCGCAAGAGAAGATGTCCGACTTCTCAAGCGGACAGAAAAGCCCTGCATGCAGGGTTCCTCTGTCCGCTTGAGAAGTCGGACATCTTCTCTTGCGGACAGGGAAGGACGGGCACGGAGTGCAAAAGAATGCACCCGATGCCCATTCATTTGAATGACAGGTGTCACGGACACATCTAGTGTCCGCTCCTAGTGTCCGTGACAGATTTTGAGCGGACACTAGGAGCGGACACTACATGTCGGACACCGACGGTAGTGTGAACGCTCCCTAACCAGTCATTTCCTTTGTCTGTCCAAGGGGATCAGGTGCAGCCAAGTATCAGTGAAGTGAGTATTGCCTCTTTGTTTTCTTTTAACCCATTCTAAGCCATATATACCCCTTTAATCACAAATTCAGAGCTGTGTGAACCCAAGTCCTCACTCCAAGCAAAGATAAGCACACCAGGATTTAGCAAAAGAAGCAAGAGGCTAGTAAAGCAGAAGGGTTAGTTAAAATAGCAACATTTAACACAGACTTTCCCTTACAGTAAAATAAAACCTCCTCAAATTAAGATGCCTACAAAAAGCTGCTAATAAAAATCAATGATACAGAATAACTCTGCTGCTCAGCTAATCTACTCATGAACCTTGGTAATGCCCTATCTGCTTGGTTATACAGCTAGAACCTAATAGACTCCATTCTGCAGGCTCAGGATCAAACAGCATCAGCACAAATCATGAAATCCCTTCTACACTGAGTCTTTAGTTGGCCTGTGTAAGCTGCCATGCACCTCTGCTCTGTAACCAAGAAAGATTAAAACAAAAAGGTTAGCACGGAAACAAAAAAGAAGGGCAATTCAGTTGAACATTGAGCCTGACAGAGCTGTTAGGGTGCGTCCACATGCTCCGGCTCAAAATCATGATATTCTTAGTCACTGAAGTTACAGCCGAAACATGTGTACACCCCCTTATAACATAATACATTACATAGCACCTTCCTAATCAGAATCTAGCTATGTATGGGAGGCCGATATACCTTGTGAGCTCTGACTGAGCCTCGCTGTGGACCGGGTGATGCGTGCTGGACCTCGGGAGTTGGCGTCACTTTCAGAACTGTCTGTGTGCTCCATGTCTGTAGAGAAATCGGAATCTTCTGTCCCATCCGAACTGCTTCCAGCATTCCTCTATGGAACAGGCTGTGATTAGGATTGCCAGTCATACTGCTCATACTGAGGAGAACGGCCCATACAATGTATACACAGCATCAGGACACACGCTTTCCCAATGGCCAGCCATTATTTGTATCAATAGCGATGACAGAATTATTGGGACAATAGGGCCACAGATTTCAGCTTATGTCAATGATAAAAGGGATGATGTTACCAAGGACCCGTCATAAGCGACCAATGCTCTCTGCTTATTATTTATCTCAGACTTTAATAGAGAGAGCCGCGCCAACAACCACCTCACCTAGTGCAAAAGGGGACAACAGATCACATTCTCCTGATAATTGGGGGTTCACTATAAAAAAAAAAAAAAATGACGACAAACTATGAATACCTTATATGTCAGCGCTCGCAAAATATAAAACTACTGACAAAAATTCGAGCCTCTGAGTTAGTAAATGGTCATATAAAAGGTGTTTTCTGGGCCTCCATGGCATTTTCCATCCTAATGACCTAGCCAATGTATCTGATCAGTAGGGGTCCAACCCCCAAACCTCACACAGATGGGCTGATTCGGCTGTCCCTATGTTAGGAGCTATAGTAATGGATGCAAGTATTCAGGAGACAGGCGCAGAGCTGCAGCACTCTAAGGGCTCATTCACACTACATAATCGCCAGCTTATTCTGAACGTAAAACACGTTCAGAATCAGCACGTATAAAGCAGTTCCATTCATCTCTATGGGAGCCGGCATACGAGCACTCCCCATAGAAATGAATGGGCTGCTTCTTTCACTACGAGCAGTCCCACTGAAGTGATTGGGAAGTGCCGGCATGTACGGCTAGCTCTGCTCATTCCGAGCCGTACACGCAGCGCTTTCCATTCACTTCAATGGGAGTGCTCGTAGTGAAAGAAGCAGCCCATTCATTTCTATGAGGAGCGCTCGTATGCCGGCTCCCATAGAAATGAATGGAACTGCTTTATACGCCGCTGATTCTGAACGTGTTTTACGTTCAGAATAAGCTGCCATATACGTAGTGTGAATGAGCCCTAACAAAACCGCTATTCACAAGACAGAAACTGTATCTCTCTCCCTATCACTGTAATTTCCAGGTGAGTTGACTGGTGGACCCCCAGATACCCCATCTACCTGGGGAGAGTGAGGGGAGGGCAGAAAAACCCTTTAAAATGAACCAACAGCCCCTGGGTCTTTTAATGGCCATCAGCTCTCCTCCCATATAGACTCAGGATATTGATGGCCTATCTTTAGTATAGAGCTTTCTCATCAGCTTGGAGGGGGGCAGGCTCTTGACACTCTTGACGACCAGCTGAAGGGGGCAGCGCGCCTCTTTATTATGTACTGCAGGACGTCTACTTAGTAGCGGCAGTGGCTGGTACTGCAGCTCCATCCCATTCACTAGGGAGGTGATGACCATGTCAGACCTCCATGTCTTGTATTAATTGCCTACCCCAGGATAGACCATTAATACCCTGACATGATGAAGGTGAACAAGGCCATTGTTCATGCCTAGACAGACCCCCCCCCATAGCAGTGCAGGACACCCTGTATCAGCTGATCACTAAAGGAAAAATATCTGAGAACATTAACCAAACAACCTAAAGTGTCCCATCAACTATCAGAGAGCTGCCGTAAGTGAACATGTGACGTTCTGATATTGTCACGACCACGGTTTGTTATGACCACGCCCACACAGGCAACTACAGGCTAAAGAAATTACAGCAGGCCAGAACTGACCAATGAGAATTGTGGAGGGTGTGTCAAACAGTTAACAGACAGCACGACTGGCCTATGACAGAGCGAGAGCTAACTCAGCAACCAATCAGATCACAGCAGAGGCAGGAACGCACGTGATTGGCGCCACAACGTATCAATGAGCTCAAAACCACACGCGAGGCGCCAGCCAAGACTGACAAGGGAACCAGCCAATCATCAACCGAGTCATTACAACGGCAACCAATCACCGGGCTCCGTTACTGCCCTGCACCCAATAAGCACAGAACCAGAGAAAAACCGACACGGGCCTTGTTTTGACTGCATTTCTCACGCGTGGAGTCGCTGCACTAGAAGCCGAGGTTGCCCTCGTTCAAGGCTTAAGACCGGTGTCTCACGTTTAGCGTATCCGTTCAAAGCGCTGCGCCTGGCGGCCATAGAGACCGCAGCCCTTCTAGTAGTTTCCTTGCTGACGCTTACAGCCAAGCCCGTGTCTTACGTCGTCTATTACTTACCTTCCTCCGGGGCATCGCTCGGTCCTCCCGTTCTATACGATGCTGGGTTCCCGTTTATCCGGTTACCTCAGCACTGGAATCCGTTCGGCGCCGTCTCCGGGTAACGGGAGAGTGGCGCGCATGTGCGTACACGCCCACCTATTCGCACATAACCCCGCCCACAAGGTCATTTTTGACGAGAGCGACATCTGCGACTCCTCCCTGGGCCAACTCAGGACGTGCGCCCTCTAGTGGTGTTATGTACTCAGTGTCAGGAATCAGGAGAAATTAACCTGTTCGTGTCCTAGGTTGTTTTGGTTCTTGATGTCCAGAGCAAAATTAGACCTTTCTCTTGTTCACAGAATGGGGCCAATTTATGAAGACTGGCAAATTGTACGCCACTCTTAATAAATGTCCTGACGGGGCCAGGAACCGAGAGATTCACGAGGAATCTACAACCAGTTCAGAAATCTACTAGAGGTCCTGGCGCCAGAATGGAAAGCTTTGGCAGGTCCAGTGTGTGAGTTACAATGGAAACCTATGTTAGGGTCTATTCACATGGAGGAAACTGGTGAGGAATTTGAGTGCTGAAAAAAAAGCCTCCCATTGACTCTCTTTAACAGGACATACTAAAAAGAATGAACATTATTATCAATGGGGACAGATTAAAAAAAAAAAAAAAGATTTCATGAGTTTTATAAGTTTAATAGACCAGGAATGAACAGGATATATCTGTAGTCTATAGTGGAATGAACATATATTCCCTGATATATTCATCGCAGTCTCAGGCCTTACTATAACTCCTAGGCAGCATGCCCGCTGCCTCGGGGTCATGTTTGACGCAGACCTTTCCTTCACCCCTCATATTGAATCCCTCGCACGTTCATGTCACCTCCACCTCAAAAACATCTCCAGAATCCGCCCTTTCCTTACCAGAGATACACTAAAGACACTTATTGTCTCTCTGATTCATTCTCGCCTTGACTACTGTAACTCCTTACTAATCGGTCTTCCCCTCACTAAACTCTCCCCTCTACAATCTATTCTGAATGCAGCGGCCAGGCACATCTATCAGTCTAGACGCTACAGCGATGCCTCTGGTCTGTGTCAGTCGCTACATTGGCTGCCTATTCATTATAGAATAAAATATAAAGTTATCACACTCATCCACAAAGCTCTCCATAATGCCGCCCCTCCCTACATTTCCTCCCTCATCTCTGTCTACCGCCCAACCCGTGTTCTCTGCTCACTCAATGACCTAACACTTACATCCTCTATTATCAGAACCTCCCACGCTCATATACAAGACTTCTCCCGAGCTGCACCACTTCTCTAGAATGCTCTACCCCAGACAATCAGATTAACTCCCAATTTCTAAAGTTTCAAACGCAAACTAAAAGACGCATCTTTTCAGACAAGCCTATCACAATGTCTAACGTAAACCCTTAACCCTCCTCTGTCCCCGCTCCCACATTTCCCCACATGATATGATGTCATCTCATGCTAACTTTACCTGTCCAAGCTCCAGCCACATGTTAAAGGACACGACTGGTGACGGCTCATAAAGTCTTATGTTTATGTAATGACAGTAACCTCTATTACAAAAGTGTCTGACCTCTGCATTAGCAATATCGCCCCTGCTACCTCTTGTGTCTCCCCCTCTACCTCATAGATTGTAAGCTCTTGCGAGCAGGGCCCTCAGTCCCATTGTGTGAAATGATTCTCTTTGTAATGTATCTTTCTGTCTGTATTTGAACCCTACAAATTGTACAGCGCTGCGGAATATGTTGGTGCTATATAAATAAAATTTATTATTATTATTCCATAGAAAGAGATGTGTAATACTTATCCTGTGCTAGATAGACCAGGAATGAACAGGTTATATCTGTAGTCTATAGTGGAATGAACATATATTTCATAGAAACAGATGTATAATACTTTTCCTGTGCTAGATACACCAGGAATGAACAGGATATATCTGTTCATTCCACTATAGACTACAGATATATCCTGTTCATTCCAGATCTAGCACAGGAAAAGTCTTTCATATCTGTTTCTATGGAATATACACTCATTCCACTGTAAACTACAGATATAACCTGCGTGTTGTTGGTGTCAATGATCTGCCTATATTCAGCAAATTGCTTCTGTCGATGGTTTGCCTGCTCTTGCGTTTCGGCAGCTCTTAAGCTGTCCTGCTGCTGAACTTGTTCCTCACGCCATGCCTGTGATTGTTTCAGCAGCTCGCTGGGAAGCCATGTAGTGAGCATGTTGTTGGCGTTGATGTTCCACCTGCTCCAGCGTTTCATCAGCTGTCAAGCCTGCCACTGAACTCATTCCTCGCACTGTGCCCATGATTGTTTCGGCGTCTCAGCAGCTCACTTAGACGCCATATAATGAGTGTGTTGTTGGCGTCAATGGTCCCCCTCAGCTCCGCTTGAGGAGAACTCTGTGACTTCTGGCTACCTTCATTGCTCTCGTGGTTTTAGAATTTTGCGACAAATTAGCATGTTTAAAATGGGCAAGCTGACAATTTGGATTAAAGGTGTTTTCCCATCCAGTGTGTCAGCACTGCCTGGAGCAGATCAGATAATATGCAAAAGCATGTACACAATGGACTAATTAGGAGATAAGCTGCTGCCAAGAGCAGTGTAATATAGTATGTGAACATAAATTCATAACAGTTGTGAAGCCATGACATTTACCGGGATAAAAATCTATCTATGTGCCAAATTTCATTCAAATCCGTTCAGCCGTTTTTGCGTGATTGACTTACAAACCTCTAAACATCCAAATTTTCACATTTATAATATTAGTAGGATTTTATTACTAATGTTTGAATAGATATTCACATTTTTGTTATAGATTTTTTGTGGATGATAGCGCTGTTGCCTTGCAGCCTTGACCCTTATGGGTGTTGGGAAGGGGGACCTTTACAACAGCCACTGTCTCCACAACGCTCCCTGCACTTTGACTTTCCATTAAGAAAAGCACATTACAAATGTTTGTCATTGAGTGTCATTTTTAGTGGTTTGTTTTAAAATGGCTCTGTTTCCCGAACGGAAACCTATACGCATAGAAAAGCGGTTACCTGGGAAAACACGTGGACCCCATAGATTATAATGGGGTGCGTGTGGTTTCCATTCAGTTTCCGCACGAAACATGCAGAGAGAAAAGTGCAGCTTTATCTGTATATTTCTGAATTCTTCCACAACACAGATAGATAGATTGTGTCACTTTCAACAAAATTATACTTTTTTTTTTTTTTTTTTTTATCACTGTTCCTTGTTGTGCTCCAACCCTCCTCTTAGATGTGTGCATTCAGGCATGTCATACCTATTGCCTCGTTGCTTTTTCCCTCTCTCCCCTAATATTATAGCAGTGTGATATAATGGCAGAGAGCGTGTTTCTGCATCTGGTTTGTTTTTTAATTTCTCTTTCTCTCTTAATTAGCTAGTAGGTTCCCCAATACCCAAGGGTGTCTGCCGTGCACAGAGACCACTCTTCTGAATGCAGAATGAGCTTGCAGTGTACATAGGGGCCTCTGGGAGCAGAAAATTCAATTGAAATTGTAATACAAGCTCATGATCTGTGTCTAGCTCAGCCTCCCAGAGAAACACCACAAGTTAACTATTACCTGCGTGCACCTCTGTAATGTTATTCCTCATCAGCACAATGAATATCACTCTGAAGGACTTGGCATTCCTTTGAAGGAGCACCAAGTAAAAATACATCTTACTGCCATGTCTAATGAGTGATGGGGGACTTTAGAAGAAGACCTGTTTTGAGTAGGGGTTGGCATGAGGAAGGTGTCATCATTCCTTGCTTGTTCAGCATCTCCACGGATCTTGTTCTGCATTTTACATAGTAGAAAGTGTCATCTATACACCAGGCACTATACGGTTTTTGGATACAGATGTAATAAATTACCCCCCCCCATTATTAGCTAAGCTATTAGGGGATATCTGTTGTGAGAAGGTGACAGGCAAAGTGCTGGAGTCTCACTATATTAGCCTCAGATTCCTGACTTATGTATGGTCCAGAATGGGTCTGGAATAGGTTTCAGCCCAGGTGTGGGTCCTGTGTTTGTTACTGGGCCATAAAAGGCTGCACAGCCTGCACTTCAGGCAGATCCTGGTAGGAGAGGAAGTGCCTGGGTCTGTCCTGACACTGAGAGCCTTGTGATACGGTTCAGTGTTTTTTTGGTTAATTTGTGTGGCTGGTAGTAAGGCACAAATACAGTTAGTATTTTCCTGTTTAGTTAGTGTTCAGATGAGCAGGATTTTTTTTACGTTATTTTGCCTGAAGTTAAGGGAGTGTTCACACTACCGTCGGTGTCCGACATGTAATGTCTGCTCCTAGTGTCCTCTCAAAATCTGTCACGGACACTAGGAGCGGACACTAGCTGTGTCCGTGACACCTGTCATTCATCTCAATGGGCATCGGGTGCGTTCTTTTGCACTCCGTGCCCGTCCTTTCCTGTCCGCAAGTGAAGATGTCCGACTTCACAAGCGGACAGAGGAACCCTGCATGCAGGGTTTTTCTGTCCGCTTGTGAAGTCGGACATCTTCACTTGTGGACAGGAAAGGATGGGCACGGAGTGCAAAAGAACGCACCCAATTGCTCATTTTTGTGCCTGACCTAAAGGTTTATTTAGTTTGCTGTTTTTCTTAAATAAACCGCTTTGCTGCAAGATATGTGTCCCTTTCTCTGACTGGTTGGGTCTGCACCACTGCTTCTACCGAGCTACCTTCCCTACACTGTCAATAAACTTATTGACTGATTCCAATGACAACTAAGTAAATAGTGATTGCAGCTCTGATGCAGAATACAGGCCACAACTCAGGATCTGTACATGGTAAGTAATATATTTCTTAAAGGAATGAACGTCACACTTGAGTTGTGCTAGCTAGATAACTTGTTTATTCACACAGAGAGGTAGAGTAAAACGTTTTTCGGTATAGCAATACCTTCTACAGACTCTACAGCAACAGAAAAAAATGAACAACAACAGAAAAACAAACTTAATGATTTGCACACAGCACAGGTAATGCATATAGTACAATTGGATAAAGAAGCCAAAAAAGAAGAACATGGGGCCAATGCTTGAGATCTTCCCAAGATGCGACAATAAAGTGAAGTGAGAAGTAACATCAGATATAACATCAAACTTGTGAGCTACAGAAGAAGTATCCAAACTAAGGAAAAACTGATATCTATTCAGTAGTCAAGGTATCTCATAATGGTAAACTGGAATGGTGAAGACAACAAGAAAAATCATGAAAAATAAAATAAGCTACTTTTTTATTACTTAATTTTTATTACTTATGAGTACCTTTAACAGAAGACGTGAATAGTACGTGATGGCAGTCATCAAACAATAAGGTAAGTAACAGCCTAAACTGTGGATGATAAAACATCAGTAATCAATTGGAGGCAGAAATACATTTGAAGTTAACAGAGCTATGAACATGATGGTGTAGGCTCTAGGCAGTGTTAGTGCCAGATAGGTTATATAAATATAACAGGTAAAGGACTACAAGTACCAACACATAAGCACATATAATGAGTATAAAATTAATAAGCCAGAGATGTACATGGTTGCTCGTCGTTAGGGGACTTACCTCCGTTCGTTTTCAAACAGGGTCTGCTGTAAGTATAAACTATGTAGGATACACTAGGGAGATGCCGCTACATGAAAGCGAATGGCAAGCACGCTGTGGGAAAAGAGCGTGTGCTGCCATCACCGGCATCTATAGAATAGTATAGAAAGAAAAAATAGTATAGAATAGAAATAGTATAGAAAGGCCGTTTAACCAATCATGAAGCCGCTGCTGCGCATGCGCAGGGGCTTCCTGGGCTGTGACGTGCACGCAATGTTCCGCACCATGTGACAGCAAGAAGAGGCTGGCCGGGAGGCATGTCGTCTGTGTACAGTCAAGTCCAGAGCGTGATAGAAAGGAAGTACCGCCCCGGGAGCGTGTAACCAGCTTAAGAACGTGCTATAGAGTTGTAGCAGTGTATATGGACCAGTGACAAGATCAGGAAAAGGACCAACTGAGGACTGGAAGTAATGAACCTGATCTAGAGGCTGAAAGTATTTGAATGAGCATATAGTAACCAGTTATGTGATAGAAGGAAACATGAAAAGATACCAAATAAATGGAAGAAATGTATGCATAATATAGAACAAGACAAGGGAAGTGGCATATTGTTCACCAAGCATTGTCATAATAAAAGAATTAAGCATAAAAGATTATTTTCCGGTGGGATCCTTTGTATTATCAGATACGGGTTGGGACCCTATCCTGCCTTAACTAAGCCGCATCCATCACACCTGCTTACATGGCATATGAGAGGGGATAGTGGAAAGAAAGGTAAAGGGACAGAAGTAATAGACATTAAAGGATAGAAGGAGTGATGGAAAATAAAAATAGAAGTGAAAGGACAAGAAAAAAATGGAAAAAAATTAAAATGAAAACTAAAAAATGAAAAATAAAAGATCATAAAACTGAAAAAACATGTATGAAATGTCACCAGATCCTATATAAGCCAATTGAAAAAGTAAAAGGATTCTTTTACAATCCATTTCACCTTGATAAGTTGTGATTTTGGAAGGGAGCGTTTTGTAGCCAATGGATGACAGCTGGAAAAATGAAATAAGCTGTTGTGATCGGTGATTTTTGTATACAGATCAGTTCGAATTCTGCCATACTGAGTTTTAATTACTTGTGTGTCGAGAAAACTGATGGTGTCGGTATGAAAATTAAGTGTAAATTGAAGTTCCGGCCAGATACTGTTCAGGTATTGTGTGAAATCATCTAAAGTGGATGGTGAGCCGGACCAGATACAGAATATATCGTCGATATATCTTTTCCATACTAGAGAAAATCATTTGAAGTGGTCGTGAGGATAGATGAAGTTCTCCTCAAATGATGCCATATAGGCACTGGCATATGGTGGGGCCACATTGGACCCCATTGCGGTACCTCGGCTCTGCACAAAGAATCTATCTTGGAACATGAAATAATTTTCCTCTAGTATGATGTATAGCATATCTAGAACAAAATCAACAACCTCAGTGTCAACGTTAGCTGTTTCAAGTAAAGTTTTAGTGGCAGCGATCCCTTTGCAGTGTTCAATTGAAGTGTATAAACTAACCACATCCCAAGTGACCAGCAAGCTGTCACTGGGTAAATTGGAGAGTTCGTGTATGACATCAAGGAAAGCTGACGTGTCCAGGATAAAGGATTTAGTATTTTTGATACGAGGGGTAAGAATTTTTTCAGTGAGAATGGCCAGTGGTGAGAAGACAGTGGAAGCTACTATAGGGCGTCCGGGTGGATTGTGAAGCCGTTTGTGTATCTTAGGTAGGATGTAAATGACAGGAGCAATCGGATCTGTTTTCTTCAAGAAGTTATATGTGTAAGTATCAATGTTGTTACTTTGTAAATGTCTATCCAGTGTGGCCTTAATCCTATTTTTGATCCTGTGAATGGGATTCCATAACAAAGGGGTGTAAATTTCCCTGTCGTCAAGTTGTCTGTTGATCTCGTTTATGTAATCGGTACGATCCATGACAACTAGTGCTCCGCCTTTTTCGTCCGGTTTGATTATGATCAACTTGTCATGTAACAGAGAATCAAGGGCCTGTTTCTCCCCATCACTAAGGTTCATGGGGCAGGTTAATGTATTTCTTACAATGTCACCCCTGAATGTCTCTATATCTCTCTTAATCAGGGAGATCACCGTTTCGACGGAGGGAGAATTTTTGGGTGGCATGAAAGAACTTTTATTAAGAAGACCAAAATGTTTGCAGCATATTTTGCTTGTGGTCTCAGAAGCTATAGTGGAAGATTGTTGTTTTGAGAAATGGACCTTGAGCCTGAGAGACCTATAGAGTTTCTGGAGGTCCAGGTCCAATTGGAATAGATCATATCGATAGGCAGGACAAAAACTGAGGATCCTTTGTAACAGATCAAGTTGAGGAGGTGTAAGGATCTTTAGATGAAATATTAACAAGGGTCTCTGTTCCTACCTGAGATCTTGTGGTCATGGGAGGTGGGGGGGCTGTAGTTGTATTGGGTTTGCTCCTTCTTCTCTGTTGAACTCGAGGTGCATGGATCGTGGAATAAGAAGAGCGTTCACTACGGACACTTGAATCAGAGATGTCGGGTGAGGTGAATTGGCGTCTAAAATTCTGTCTTGGTTGAGGATATCCATCCTTCCACTTGTAGACGCGGTCGTTCTGGTAATCTTCTTGATCACGTAGAAATTTCTTACGTTTTTGGGCTAGCAGTTCCTTCCGGAACTGCTGCAATGTTGTTTCAGTTTTGTCCTTCACGTTAGTAAATTCCGTATCGGTGCAAGTAGCACGTAGTTGTGATTCGGCACCTTCTATCTGCATACGAAGGGAGGTAATACTTTTCTGTAAAGAGGAGAGCACGTTCTTAAGCTGGTTACACGCTCCCGGGGCGGTACTTCCTTATTGCTATATCATTGCTATATCATTTTTTCTGTTGATGTAGAGTCTGAAGAAGATATTGCTATACCGAAAAACGTTTTACTCTACCTCTCTGTGTGAATAAACAAGTTATCTATCTAGCAGAACTCAAGTGTGACGTTCATTCCTTCAAGTATAATACGAGTCGGGACCCTTCGTCCTCACACCAGGAATCTCCTACTGCATCCCTCTACATTAATATATTTCTTAAGTCACTTGACTATTTATGTAGGTTCAGAGCGTATTTACATGGCTGCAATCCATCCAATAACAGTGGTGCCTCATTTCCCTAACTAAACACAATTGTCTGAATGAATTTTGCTGCATAGTGAATTGATGTAGTGAAATTCTGAACAGCAAGGGTGCTACTGCAGCACCTCTCCGGACATTTTGGGAGCTCCCTGCATTATAACGTGCTATAATCCAGTGCGTTCCATTCACATGAGTCTGGGATATGCGGATGGAGCATGGCCTTGTGAATACACCCTAATGTACAGTCCTATGAAAAAGTTTGGGCACCCCTATTAATCTTAATCATTTTTAGTTCTAAATATTTTGGTGTTTATAACAGCCATTTCAGTTTGATATATCTAATAACTGATGGACACAGTAATATTTCAGGATTGAAATGAGGTTTATTGTACTAACAGAAAATGTGCAATATGCATTAAACCAAAATTTGACCGGTGCAAAAGTATGGGCACCTCAACAGAAAAGTGACATTAATATTTAGTAGATCCTCCTTTTGCAAAGATAACAGCCTCTAGTCGCTTCATGTAGCTTTTAATCAGTTCCTGGATCCTGGATAAAGGTATTTTGGACAAACAATTCAAGTTCAGTTAAGTTAGATGGTGGCCGAGCATGGACAGCCCGCTTCCAATCATCCCACAGATGTTCAATGATATTCAGGTCTGGGGACTGGGATGGCCATTCCAGAACATTGTAATTGTTCCTCTGCATGAATGCCTGAGGATTTGGAGCGGTGTTTTGGATCATTGTCTTGCTGAAATATCCATCCCCGGCGTAACTTCAACTTCGTCACTGATTCTTGAACATTATTCTCAAGAATCTGCTGATACTGAGTGGAATCCATGCGACTCTCAACTTTAACAAGATTCCCGATGCCGGCATTGGCCACACAGCCCCAAAGCATGATGGAACCTCCACCAAATTTTACAGTGGGTAGCATGTGTTTTTCTTGGAATGCTGTTTCTTTTTGGACGCCATGCATAACGCCTTTTTTTTATAACCAAACAACTCAATTTTTGTTTCCAAAATGAAGCTGCCTTGTCCAAATGTGCTTTTTCATACCTCAGGCAACTCTATTTGTGGCGTACGTGCAGAAACGGCTTCTTTCTCATCACTCTCCCATACAGCTTCTATTTGCGCTGTATAGTTGACCGATGCACAGTGACACCATCTGCAGCAAGATGATGCTGCAGCTCTTTGGAGGTGGTCTGTGGATTGTCCTTGACTGTTCTCACCATTCTTCTTCTCTGCCTTTCTGATATTTTTCTTGGCCTGCCACTTCTGGGCTTAACAAGAACTGTCCCTGTGGTCTTCCATTTCCTTACTATGTTCCTCACAGTGGAAACTGACAGGTTAAATCTCTGAGACAACTTTTTGTATCCTTCCCCTGAACAACTATGTTGAACAATCTTTGTTTTCAGATCATTTGAGAGTTGTTTTGAGTAGCCCATGATGCCACTCTTCAGAGGAGATTCAAATAGGAGATCAACTTGCAATTGGCCACCTTAAATACCTTTTCTTATGATTGGATACATCTGGCTATGAAGTTCAAAGCTCACTGAGGTTACAAAACCAATTTTGTGCTTCAGTAAGTCAGTAAAAAGTAGTTAGGGGAATTCAAATCAATAAAATGATAAGGGTGCCCATACTTTTGCACCGGTCAAATTTTGGTTTAATGCATATTGCACATTTTCTGTTAGTACAATAAACCTCATTTCAATCCTGAAATATTACTGTGTCCATCAGTTATTAGATATATCAAACTGAAATGGCTGTTGCAAACACCAAAATATTTAGAACAAAAAATGATTAAGATTAATAGGGGTGCCCAAACTTTTTCATAGGACTGTATATATGTGTGACTTGAGACGCATGGACAGTAAAAACAAACTCACTGGTAGCTAACCCATTACTATGTACACTAGCAGCATAGTGGGGGAGATTTCTATAAATGTAGTGATTTCTAGAGGTGTGCAGCAGCAAAAATTACCCAATTTCAGGATGATTTTGCCATGGCAGCTACAGGGGGAGTATGCTGCTGAATTCACCTGAAATCACTGCTCTAACATACTAAGAATATACACCGTAGTAGACCTGTACACAGTGAACAGGGTGAGGTGACTATTACTTTTTTTTTACGCTTTACTGTATGGGGTTCTACAAAAGAGCATTATACTTTATAGGGGCACCAGGTGGTCATTCTACAGTGTGGGGACACCAAGGGGACATTATACTGTGTACGGAGAGCTTAGAAGATTTCATCATTGCGTGCCACACAAAGGAGGATAGTATTACTATATGGGGCACAAAGTGGGCATGGGTATGACTGGGGGCCAGATGTGTCACTTATCATATCTAAATTTGTCCCTTTTCCTGTCCTCTGAAAGTTGGGAACAGGGTCGGACTGGGGTGCCTAGGGCCCACCAGTGGGATTATCTCCAGGGGCCCACCCTACTGCCATATGTAATATCGCCCGTCCAGTTTTTGCCATTATACTCGTTTAAAGTGCAATTTCACGCACAATACAGTGTGCAAAACAGCTATGGCTACACTACTACTTCCTTCATGCAACCAAAGATCGCAGTGTCCCTTTGGGACTCTTTCACATTAGTGAATGGAGTCGCATTGGGTCCCTCAGGTTGCAATGTGACTCCATTCACTAACATGAGTGAAAGAATCACAGGGCGACACATCTTTGGTTGTATGACAGAAGTTATAGTGTAGCCATAGCCTTATGCTAGGTTCACAACAGCGGCAAGCTCTCCGTCATACAGGTCCACCATGGGACCAGAATGACGAAGAGGTGGACTATTAAAATGGCGGTTACACACAGACAGTGGCAGACCTCATTAACATAATGAAGTCCGCCAGGTGTCAGCCATTTTCAGGCAGATAAGGGTATGTTCACACATCAGTATGCCATCCGTCCGTTTGAATTCAGTTTGACACTTCAAAACGGACTGATGCACATACTGATTGTATACTGATAGCAAACGCTCTCCGACCCCTAGAGGACAGATAAGGGGATTAAAAGTAGCAATTGTAACCAGAGTAGAGATCAGTATGTGTATCAGTCCGTTTTGAAGTGTCAAACTGAATTCAAACGGACGGATGGAATACTGATGTGTGAACATATCCTAAGTCCTCAGCGTTTCTGAAACTTGGATATTGTTATGCTGGAGCTCTAGAAAAGGGCACCAGCATAACAATAGAGTGGGACATCATCTATGGGGTGGGTAGACTACAACTCTCAACAGTTCCAGGGCATCTGGAGCTGCTGGGAGTTGTAGTAATTGAAAGATTTGGGGGCATCTTTCGATTGTCCACCTCAGACAGCGGGGGGATTGGGGGTGCTAGCAGTACCATTACAATAAATCACAACATTACAATAAATACAATGCAGTCATATTTTGTGCAGTAATACTCACAGGAGACGTCTTCCCACATTTCCCGTCTCTTCCTTTTGGACCGCCATGACCACTTCTTCCAGCTGTGACTTGACTCTGCAAAGTTTGAAACACAGACACGTCTGACTCCTCACTTCTCCACACATCCAGACCATATATATATATATATATATATATATATATATATATATATATATATATATATATATATATATATCACAGCAGCCCCTGCAGCCTATATTATGCCCCACGGTGGCACAATAGACTGTGGGGCATAATAGAGGTTGCAGGGGGGCCACTGTAGGGCATAATAGAGGTTACAGGGGCCACAGTGGACCTTTCAAGCTCTATTATGCCCCACAGTTGCACACCCATGAACTATTATTATACTCGGGGGTCTTTTCAGACCCTGAGTATAATAATCGGAGCCCCAGGGGAGGTGAGAGAACATAATAAACACTGTTACTCACCTCGCCGGGACCTGATTTTACTCCTAGTAGGCTTTGGGCCTATATGGTAATGTGTCAGACGTCACGTGGCCTGGGATATTACCATATAGGCCCAAAGCCTGTACTAGCAGTAACATATAGGCCTAAAGCCTGTGGTAGCAGTAACAGCCTGTTACCATACAGGCCCAAAGCCTGTGCTCGCAGTAACAGGTTATTACTACTACCACAGGCTTCAGGCCTATATGTTACTGCTAGAACAGGCTTCGGGCCTATATGGTAATATTCCAGACCACGTGACGTCTGGGCATTAACATATAGCCCCGAAGCCAGCTAGGAGTAACACCGGATCCCGGAGAGGTGAGTAACAGTGTTTATTATGTTCCCTCACCTCCCCTGGGGCCCCGATTATTATACTCGGGGGTCTGAAAAGACCCCTGAGTATAATATTAGCGGCAGTGGGATCGCGGCCTGGCCCGGGCCTATTCACTACCGCCCACCGCGGCCTAAAGTACAAGGGGAAGAGGGGGCGGCAGTGAGCAGGTCCGGGTTGGTAAATAGGCCGCTGCCTGCTGGTAGATACTCCAGCAGGCAGCGGCCTATTATAAAACAAAAAAAAAAAAAGTTATTATACTTACCGACCGACCGACCGCGCGCTGCTGCTGCTCCCGCTGCTGCCGCATCCTCTTCTGTCAGATGTCTGTGTATCAGCGTAGGCGGCGTGATGACGCCGCCTACGCTGATACGTAGATGGCTGAACAAGCGCAAGGAGATCGGTAGCTCTCCTTGCGCTGGTTCTTTGGATTAGGGGAGGGGCCTCTGCCTATGCTAAAATGATTAGTAGTATAGTCCGGGCCCGGTGCTCCGGCGGGCCAGTCCGACCCTGGTTGGGAAGTATGTGTTGTTGGAGAAGGGGCAGGTAAAAATTTTCATTTTAAAAAATGCCTCCTGTCCCAGAGAATCTCTTTAAATAATGACCGCTGTGCAAATATGTTTGATAAATGTGGCCTTTATCGGTCAGGTCAGTGTGATCCCTGGATGTGGAGGGAGGGGACACGGGACGCTGAGCAGTGCCTGGAACAATGTGACTTAAAGTTTGGAAATGTAATGAACTAGAACAGTCCAACGTCACTGCAAATCCAGAGAGTCTACAGACACTCCCTGTGATATACTGCTCAGGTAAGGCAGGAGGGAACTCCACTGGGGAACAACTGCATGTCTCATAGGCAGGAGTAAGCAATTTTCTGCATCGTCTTTCTCAGGCAGTCGGCTATTCAGAAAATGAGAAAGTTAATGAGAAAAGAATTGCTTATCTGCAAGTAAAAGATGGTTGTCTGCCGCCATGTAACAATGATTTAAAGGGGTACAGCACCAAGTGTAATGTTTCTGGACTCTGTCAGTGGCAGATGACAGAAAATAATAGATTATATTCAAGTTTATAACAAAATTGGACAATTAGATTTGAGGTTACATATCTGTAGGGTCCGGAAGATACTAAATATTTAGCTTTGCACTTTAGATATTCCAAATAAATTAATTTCGTTTTGGCCGAGCAAGGAGGTATGTTGCTGCTGGAGGACGCCACTTCATATAAAGTATACATTTTTAGGAGATTCCTGGGACAAGGGTTATATAGTCAACCATTTAAAGAAGACCTTTCATGTCATCATGCATATGTGGTTTTATATACCCCTAGAAAGCCAACAGTGTGCTAAATTCAGCACACTCTCTTCTTTCCTGTATGTGCCCCAGGAATGGAGATATTGGTGCTGTTAGTTTCGGTGCCGATACGTCCCCACTGTCAGAGGGGCGTTCTCCATAGTTCAGTGTCATCATTGTACTGTGAGGAACACTTACCCCCTGACAGTACTCGTCCATGGCCCTCTACTGTCAGAGAGGCGTTCCTTACCACCCAGCGATGATGTTGAGCTGTGAGGAACACCCCTCAATACATGTCTATGGACGATGACACTGGGTAGTAAAGAACGCCCTTCTGACAGTGGGGAACATATCAGTACCGACCCTAACAATATCTCCTCCACCAGGCACATACTGAGAAGGAGAAAATGCACTGAATTCAGCACATGACTTTTCACCACCTCCAAGAACTCCAAGGTTTTTGCATCCTTCAATAGGTGTCACACCACAGGTTTTGGTGCAGTTGGAACTTTTTCTCTAGCCCAAACTGTTCCTGCGCAATGATTTATGTTTGTTTCAGCACACTTATGCTTTCTTCTGTCAGACGGGTGGTCCTCTTCTGTCTACTTCCGGTAAGGGCTGCCTACCTGATAGGTTAGAGCATAATTAACATATTAGGTGCTGAAACTAACTGCACTGATTGCTCATGAATGGTGGGGGCTAGAGAAGAAATTCTGACTGTAACAGAATCATTGGAGATGCCACTTATTGAAGAATGAAAAAAGGTGGAGGTGGTGAAAGGTTGTCTTCAAATGACTTTATAAGTACTTTACTTTCCTTTACTGATCTTAAGTTAAATAATGTTTCCTTTTATTTCTTTGTCTTCCATTTTCCTTGTATATAACTAAATTTGCTAGTTGCCTGTTACCAAAGAACAGTGTATTGTATGAGCTCATATAACAGATACACACTGCACACTACAGTATGTTATTAGGTCACATGACTGACAACAGAGCAGAGATGAGCTGTTGTCTGTTGCCAAGGGCAACCAGTGGAAGTTTGAAATTGTTTGTATATAAATTGAAACCGTTTTAAATATTGTTGAAAGAGCACAACTCCTTTCTATATACCCTATTAAAGTATAGAAATGTAATAGAAGTGTCATAGTCAAGACCTCCTGCAAGCCAGAGTGGAAAAATACTTATAAATAGTGGGTCTCTCTCTAGCTGACCAAGTCTGGACTCCCATTCTTTTGAATGGCAAACATATAATACTACATTTCCCGTACAGTAGCAGACACTGAAAAGATATAAACTCAGTTGTGTTGATACATAAGATTATTGTAGTCATAGTTAAAGGAAGACTAACCATAGAAATGAATGCCTGGTCTAGAAGTCTCTCACCTCTGCCAAGTCAGTTCTCCCTAGGCGGTGCTGAAGAGATACAATCAGATCAAAACAGCGCTGTCCACAGCTGGGATACTGACTTGGCAAAATCCCGCATCATTGCAGAAAAGGCTTGTGGGAAACTTGGGCATGATGTTCAAGGGAGATTCCCCTAGGGGGCAGCATAAAGAGGCACTGTTTCCCTATTTACATCTTGGGAAACAAATTTGCATATTCTTCCCATAACTCCCAACAGTGGAGCTAAAATGGCTTTGTAAGACACCTAACAAGGTGGTCTCTCCTCAAGGAGTGACATTATCCCCATAACCTGCTAAAAGTAAAGAAGACATAAAGTTTCCCCCTCTGTTAATCAGACTGCAGCATTTTCTGCAAGGTTCTCAGAAAAAAACAAAAGTTTGCTCCAGTTTCAGCAAGAATTCAATTTAGCAGATAGGGCTTTGCCAAGGGGCAAGGAATATTTTGTCCTAATGTAGAAAGGGCACCGCAAGGAGGTTCCTGTTCTAGCCAGTTGTCTTACAGCTTGTCATTGAGGTGGAAGATGGTGGAGTCATAGCTGAGGTCCCGAGACACAGAAAATATTTCTTTCCATATATGTTTTTGTGTTATTATGATATTAGACAAGTTAGAAGCAAATGAAAGGAGATGATAAAAGGAGAACGCGCTGATATATTAGCTTCACCTTTTTCTCTTTATTGCTTCTTTTCATTTGCTCAGGCTGGAATCACAGTTAATGGTTTACATTATGTCCCCATGGCTCAGCCCAGTGACACAGACATCTCTAGTGCCAGTTTGTGTGTACATAGATTTCAATTTTATCCCCACAGCTTGCTGTTTGCTATTATCTGGTTGGCAGGATCCTCTCAAGCTCTCTGTAAACAGGAACTACACTTGCCAAAAAAATCTTACTCCAGAGTTACGTTGTGAATTCTGTACTGTATTCCCGCCGTTATATAAAGGATGGGTTACTAAAAGCAGTCAAAAGTGCACCCCCACCCAAGGACACTGTTTGCTTATCCATGTGCCTTCCATGACGCCTTTAAAGTTTTCTGGCCAACAACTGGTTAATTTGAGGTTGTAAAGAATCTCTGTAATTATGGTGTATAACGAATGGATGGTTTGTTCCCAGGCAGCGAATGAGGACTTCCTGTTTTAACACAGCAAACACATTTTAGACGGAATGGATAGCAAAGATGTAGACCTGAAGGTCTTGGATCCAACTGTTTGTGATGTCAGGTGGGTGGGTCATTTTCGGCAGTTTGGAAAATGTTGGTTAAAACGCTTACTACGTAAAATGTTATGTAGCTTTATAATTGCTTTCCGTGTAGTTATAGCGTGATAAATGATGCTTTCTGTACATTTTAAAACCAAAGCTAAACTCACAATTCTGCTGGTTTTCTGTTACCAGAGAAGGGTGAATTTTGGGAGCTACATGCAATTCAGTTAAAACAAATTTACCTGTGCTAGGAGAGAAGCTATGAGAGAAGTGAGATAGAACTGTTCAGATGGTGGTGTGATAGTAGCAGGGCTATTGAAAGTTGTAGGGTCTCCTGAAGGTTGTAATTGTGGAGTTTCAGAGTATAGGGATACTCGGGAGTCTTGAAGACAGTTGAGTGAAGAGCAGAACAAAGAAGGAGGTCTTCAGAGGGTCGGAGATTACATGTGAGGAGGTAGCAGGTGATAAGGTCAGAGATGCATGAAGGGGACAGTTTGGGGTTGGCCTTGTATCTCAGGGATAGCATTTAAAACGGTAAGGGGGCATTCACACGGAGTAACGCGGCGCTGATTCTGCATGATAACTCACGTAAGAATCAGCGCTGATAAAAAAAACTCCCATTGACTTCAATGTGTTACGCGTGTTAAACAAAACCCATTGAAGTCAATGGGATTCTTTTTATCAGCGCTGATCCTCATGCAAGTTATCGTGCCAGAATCAGCACCGCGTTACTCCATGTGAATGGGGTGCGGCTGATAAAAATACAAGCAGAAAGGTGGATTAAGCGAGCGGCACAGTTGAACACGGACTAGAGGGGAGTGGGAGAATTTGCTGACAGGCCACAGAGTATGGTGTTGCAGTAGCCTAAGCAGGAGAGGACGAGGACATGGATAGTATTTTAGTAATTTCAGATGTGAGGAATGAATGGATTTAATATTCTCTGAAAAGAGTCAAAAGTGTCAAAGAGCTGGAATCCTTTTGTTCTAGAAATCAGGGGTGGACCGAAATCCCAATATTCACCAGTATGACCTTGTGATAAGTGTCTGTGAAAGATCATTTTGGCTTACTTTTTACTTTAAGGCTAGGTACAAATCTGTGCTTGGGTTTCTGTTCAGGGGGTCCGTTTGGGGACCTCCCGAATGGAAACCTAATCAGAATAAAAAAGCAGTTACCTTAGTAAACCTGTGGACACCATATGCTATAATGGGGTCTGTGAGGTTTCCATTCAGTTTCCGTCTGAAAAGGGCGAATGGAATCCTCGTACGGAGACTGGGCGCAGATGTGAACCTAGCCTAAGCTGGATTTGGGCATAACATCAGGTCTAAAGTTAACAGAAGCCCAGGAATCAAATGGCGACCAAGATAAGCAGAATCATAGACTATGCTTATCACTATCATGAATCAGGCATATCCTCTGCCGGACAGTGCGCCTCTGCTGAAATCTATTAGTGAATTTGGCATGGACATTGGCTTTGCTCATGCTCTGTTCACCTTTACAAAAGGGCCAGCATAAAAATACCATTTGCTATTATTTTATTCGCAATTGCACCACTGGTTTGTGACTTTTTAAAGCCAAAATAGTGCCGGAGACTCTCAGTGAATCTGCCCCAGAATATATGTTTGGCTGACCTGAATAGGCATAGTTATGGTGACTGAGACCTCTTGCTATCCAAACTTAGATGCTGAAAAGTCACATTTGACACCATAACTGAGCTAAATTGTTGTCTGTTTCCATGGATGATCTGGAAAATGTAAAGGGCAGCTATGAACATGAATGGAGAAAAAGATACAAAATAATACTGTAATTGTAAAGCATATGAAAAGCACTTGTACTTGTAGGATTTTACATTGAAGTGTGATCATGGGGTCTCCACCTCCATGACCCCTTCTATTATGCACAACAAAAGCACAGAAGCACTTGCTGGAGTGCCAAAGCTCCACTACGGTACTTCAATACTACATACACTTAAATAGGCTGAATTGTAGTAAGCGATTCAGTCATATATGCATTGCCTTTACTTTGTCAGATACAGTGGGGGGTGGGAGAGGGGGACAAGGCTCCAGTGTGACCAGTTGGCTACATTAGACAAGCACAGTGGGTTTTTCTATTCTTGTGAATTCTTACTATAGCATTATATCCAGCCATTATTCCACACAGCCTTTCAACTCCTTCCTTTTGCTGCTCTACATGCGCCTGTTACCTAGGGTGTCACATCAACAAATTCCCTCCCTCATATAATTATACTTAATTATATTTGTTCATCTTGCCATCGTGGTCCCCCCTGCCCACCGTCCCATCACCGGCGCTTTTGTCTCGTCTTTCCCCCTGCGGTGCATGATTTATCCATGCAACCCACAAAGGCTCAAATCAATTCTCGTGTCTGTGAAATGATATCTGCATGATCCCGCTTTCTCAGGATTTGCATTACAGTTTCAATTAGATGGCTCCATAAATGTGCCTTCCACAAAATCACCGGGTTTATCTCCTGGCGGCACAGAGCTGGCTGCTTAAATACAATGGAATGAAAATTGGTCGAGGCAATGTAACTAGGAACCTTGTGGATTAAAATTGTATTATTTTAATCCAACTGTGTAGCTTTAGGGTTGGCAGAAGTTGTAATTGTACTAGGTGACCAAAAGGGGGCCCCTCTGTCACATAAATAACAGGTGTATGGTAGATGATGAGAACTAAGAGCCATCTGTATTGTATGAATACTCGTTTTATAATGTGCACAGAGTACTTATATAGCACCATCGTATTCCATAGTGCTTTACAGACAGTGTCCCATATAGGGCTCACAATCTAAATTTCCTATCAGTATGTTTTTGGAGCACGATACACATGCAAACACATAGAAAACATAAAAGCTCAAATATTGCCCTGGATACATTCTGTACATGTCAGTACATATTACAGTCCACAGATCTCAGAGATAAAAGGTGTAAGGAATATGCTGAAGCATAAGGTTATTCCCTTATTCCCTAGTATGTGCCATCACTTTTTATTGGTAAAGGTCCAACCTTTGGGACTCTCACATTTCTAAGAATGAAGGGGCTATACTGCCTCTTTCTAAGTTGTCAGCTATGGTTTTCCAGTTCTTAGGATAGGCCATCAATGTCAGATTGATGGATTTCTTTCTATGAGCACCATTGCTGATCAGCTGTTTGAAGGGCTTGTGCCCTGCAACCTCTATATTGTGGAATATTAAGTAGGGGCTGTGCAGGGTATTGCAGCTTTGTCCTTTATAGGTGTTGACCAAATTTGAATGCATCCTATCCACAGGATAGGGAATAACTGATGCTGATCGTTGGGAGTCCTCTATTTGAATGGGGTGGAAGGCCGAGAAAACACATTGCCATTCTACTCAATGTCTATGGGACTGCTGAAGATAGTCGAGTAGAATGCACAGTTATTCCCATCAGTGCTATAGAGAATGAATAGCTGCTCGGCTTGAAAGGGGAACAGGACTCTCATTCTCATTATCAGTGTGGGTCCTAGTGGCAGTATAACAATGGCCAATCCCCGCACACAAGTATTGAAAAAAACAACTCTAAAAAATGGATGCAATGTCGTTTTGCATCTGTTCTCACTTCCCCTCAGCTTTAGGGGGCATTCACACTACGGAACGCCAGCGTGTATCACAGCCGTACACGCCGGCGTTACAGCAGGGCTGCCGAACACTTCCCATTCATTTCTATGGGAGCCGGCATGCAAGCGCTCCCCATAGAAATGAATGGACTGCTTCTTTCACTGCGAGCAGTCCCATTGAAGTGAATGGGAAGTGTCGGCGTATACGGCAAGCTCTGCTCATGCCGAGCTGTACACGCCGGCACTTCCCATTCACTTCAATGGGACTGCTCGCAGCGAAAGAAGCAGTCCATTCACTTCTATGGGGAGCGCTCGCATGCCGGCTCCCATAGAAATGAATAGGAAGTGTTCGGCAGCCCTGCTGTAACGCCGGCGTGTACGGCTGTGATACACGCTGGCGTTACGTAGTGTGAATGCCCCCTTATTTATGAATCCATGGAAACAGACAAAAAGAGGACAAGTACTATTTTTCGCGTTTCATTAAAAGAGACAGACAAAAAAAGTAGACTCGTGAATGGCTCCATTGAAATTATTGAGGCAGATTTAATAAAATGGTCAAAAAGTAAAATTGACTTAGTTGTAATAGACAAGCTTTTATTTCTTATTCTGCTCCTGCGCTGTGATTTGTAGCTGTGGATAGCTAAGACAATGTTGCTTTTAGACTATTTTAATGACTGTGTGCTGTCCGAAACACAAATGGCCATTTTATCCGTCATATGCATGAGGCCTGAGACTAAGGCCCCACGTAGGGAAACATAGCTTAAAAAAAAAAAAAAAAAAAAAGTTGCATTAAAAAATGCTGTGAAAATGTGGTTGCACATACAACTGAAGGCAGCGATCGCTTATCAACGAGGAATCCTGTACTGCATTCCCCATTGGTGAGCGATCCGGGCGATTGCACGCGTGCCAGTATAGAGGGCTCTGCGCGTGCCATAGGTTCGCCATCACTGTCCTAGAGGAACTGCATCTATCAGACATTTATTGGCATATCTTGGGGATATGCCAGGATTATCAGTTTACTCTAAGTCTATTTTGACATTGCTTTGCTGTGCCTGGGCCAAGGTCAGATGAGAACTGCGTGACATTGTCCACATTTATATCTGGTTATCCTGCTTTCCTTCTAGATTTGGGGGGGAAATTCTTAAAACCAGTGCAAGGGATATGCCCATAGAAATGCTGCTTTATTTTCCATTAATTAATTAATACTCCATTATTCCCTTATTAATGGGGTGTTCTGAGGCTTTTGATAATTTTGGCCACTTTTGGACCAATCAAATCATGGAAAAATCACAGACTGACATGTTTTTTTTCTGGACAGACTGGATTCTGCGGGACATTCCCGGATTTGGGGTCCTGTACCGGTCGGCAGGAGGTATGTCCCGGTTTCAACTCATGTGTGTGGAGGACGCAGATGAGTTGAATAAACAGGTGAGTGAAGTAGGAGCTGTCGTCAGCTCCTGCTTCACCGCTGCGCTCCGGAACATGAAGCTGTAGGCGTGATGTGATTACATCATTCACATCGCGCCTACAACTCTGTGAGTGAGACTGCAGACAGAGCGGTGGAGGAGCAAGGGAAGGTGAGTATCACTGTTTTTTTTATGATAAACCTTGAGGGCAAATTGAGGGGGAACATAATGAAGGGGGCCCATGAAACTAGGGGCAGATGAAGGGGGGGGGGGGCGACAACATGAAACTAGGGGCAGAGATGGAGAGGGGACATGAACCTGGGGGCAGAGATGGAGGGGGGGACATGAAAAGGGGGGAAGAGATGAGGGGGGACATGAAACTGGGGGCAGATGGAGGGGGGACATATAACTGGCGGTAGAGATGGAGAGGAGGGACATGAAACTGGGGCCAGAGATGGAAGGGGGGACATGAAACTGGGGGCAGAGATGGAAGGGGGGACATGAAACTGGCGGCAGAGATGAGGGGGGACATGAAACTGGAGGCAGATGAAGGGGGATGTTAAGGGGACATTAAACTGGGAACAACATTAAGTGGACCTGTCTGCCTCTTGTTGCCCCCAGTTTAATGTCACCCTCCAGCTACCCTTACGGTTTAATGTCCACTTCCAGCTACCTGAGTTTAATGCCCCTCTCTATTCGCCCCCAGTATAATGTCCCACTTCAGCTACCATTAATTTATTGTCCCCCTCCAACTACCCTCACAGTTTCATGTCCCCTCTAGTTTCCCCAGTTTAAACTGGGACACCAAAAGAGGGACTTAATACTGTGGGGCAGTTGGAAGGGAACATTATAATGTGGGGACCTATAACATACGGGTGACTGTAGGAGGATCGTACTGTGCGGGGGCACTTGGAAAATGAATAAGAATGGGTGGAGTCAATGTAAAAGTGGGCGGCACTAAATTTGCTGTGGCACTCCACATTGGAGTTGGGAGGTATGCACTACTTAAATAATATTAATTCTCAGTAATAAATTATACATAAGAAATAAATTGCAAAATAAGAAAAGATGCTACAAAAGCTATAAAATAAAAAATAAAGAGATGAATGAATGGTGAGCGGTAATGTAAATGACAACTGAAAAATGGCTCCTGCCTAGTAGACAGAAGGCTCTTTGGCCTCTAGTGATGAGTTTCTATTCTCCGTTCATTTGGGATAAGAGCTCCTGGGGCATTCGGTTCATTACACGTGTAACCATCAGCCAATCACAGCTCTCCACATGCACCTACGTCACTGCTGAAGTAGCGGTATGGGTCCTGATGAGAGGTGACTATACAGGTGCCTGATCATATTTCTTCCTACCTACTGTAGATTCTGTATAGGGAATTCGACTCAATCACAAATGCCCGCTAGTTATGATTTAGCTGGCAATATCACAGTCGTTACTGTACACGCTTATCCGCCAAACCAAGGTGTGCTTAGAAGGCACGGCCATTATGTTACATACTGTACTTCTGCCTAAACTTCTCAGTAGCTGAGTGAAGTAACATGGCTGCCGGAGGCTTCATCAGTGTCATGTCACTATACGAGTCCCATCATGGCGGCCGGTGTCAGCTGATCTTTGCCTGAAGTAAATGATTTACCTGTTATTGATCTGTGTGATTAGTAAAGAGCTCTGCGCTATGTCCTCTGAGTTTTTCTGTCACTTATGTCATCTTTCCGTGTATACTCTTCCGGCAGTGCAGCGGGCAGTCCCAGCCGGGGCCCTTCCGTGGTTGGGGCACGCTCTGAGTGTATGAGGTCCCCGGCGGCGGAGAGAGATGTGCGGCTGGAGGTGCCGGTGACAGCTGGAGGAGACATGGACGGAGGGGGAGTGCTTGGCCATGGGGGGATGAGGCTCCTGGCCTGCTTCTTGGGGGTGTTTGTCTGTTACTTCTACTACGGGATCCTGCAGGAGACAATGTAAGTGGCTGTGTTATATATTATATACTAATGTCAGTGCTGGCTCCTGTGTCCATATGTTTGGAATGGGACACTGCTTGGCTTGTGACAGAGCCAAGGCTGCTCAGGCTAATAGAGGGGGCTCCCACTCTGTGACCCCCCCCCCATAGTCACTAATCTGTAATATAACATATCTATATATCTTTTATTACCTATATTGTACTGATCCGGAGTTATAACCTGTATTATACCAGAGCTGCGTTCACAGTGCTGCAGCCTTCAGAGCTGAAATCCCCACTAGTACTATCTGGGGAAGGGAATCAGACTATGGAAGCCTGAAATGTTGTAAAAAAATTTTTTAAAAAAATGGCGTTTTGCACTACAACTTTAAATTTTTTTGTAAATGTCACTCACGCCACATGGGTTTGAAGGATTTCATGGAATGGACGTCCCAACTGGCACATGGACATCCTGAAATGTGCCAGAATTATTGACGTATATGCCACTTTATTTATATAGAGTGTATAGCGCCATCATATTCTGCAGCGCTTTACAGAGATATTGTCAGCTCTGTCCCATATAGGGCTCACAAGCTGAATCTCCTATCACTGTGTGAATTTACTGGATCTCACACCAGTTCTGCTGACTGACTGGCATACTACATGTCAGTTTTAATATATGTGCCCCACTGTCTGTTCAGGACTATTGATTTTATTTTTATTATTTATTGATTGATTTATTTTTAAATTTATTTTTTTTTTAGAGAATCTGCAACAGAAACCTGGAGCTGAAACGCTCCCCTTAATTCATATGGCAAAAAGAGTGTCTCAAGGATTTTAAAATCCATAGCACAGTCATTATTATGCAGATTTCTTTTTATTTTACCTGAACATGTGAATAGATTCAAATATGAATGTCATACAAGTTCTTAATCTATGAAGGTGTTATAGGGGCTCAGCTAAGTTCTAAGAAATCTTCTTGCTGACTGTTCCCATTAGCAAATAGCACCATTGTGAATGCAGTTTGGGAGAATATTCAGGCTGTAACTCAGGATGAGTATAAAATATGCTGTGTTTACAATGTGACTTAGTTTTTGGTTTGGATTTCCTTTATGTGTGAAACTATAAAATAGTCTTTTCTGTTTTACAGAACACGAGGGACATATGGCGAAGGGGAAAAGTTTCGATATGCACTGTCGCTGGTTTTTGTTCAGTGTGTGGTTAATGCCATATTTGCTAAGTTATGTAAGTATTATATTAGTATGCCTTAAAGGAGTTATGCCACAAAAATGGTTTATCCTCTATCATAGGCTAGGGCATAGAGAGCTGATAAGTGATAGGTCCGACTACGCTATTTTGCTGCAGGACGTCACTTGGAGCCTTAGGCTACACGACCGTAGTGGTTTTTGCGGATCCGCAACACAAATTTCACTCTAAAAAGTCATTCCGCAGACGTCCGTGCCGCAAACCGCAAAGTGCATCCGCAACGTTCCGTATCAGTATTATGCGGATTCGCAACAAACAAAGCACACCACAAAACACACATGTTGACATACGCAATTGCGGTTATACACTGATGTATGTTTGGTGTCTATCCACATAACTGCACGCACCTATAGACTTGTATGGGACAGTCCGTGCCGTAAAAACATGGTCATTACGGACATGCGGTATACTGTCCGGACCACGGTTACGGCAAGCCACACCACGGACAAAATCTACGGTGGTGTAAGAGGCTGCATAGAAAACACTGGGTCCGCAATTTAAAACCCGCAATTGCGGACCATTTGCAGTCTTAAACTACGGTTGTGTAAGACCAGCATTAAAGGGGTTTTCTGGGATTAGGACACAGGTTTGTGGTTCTGCTAAGTTACAATCTTAGGGGAGAATTGTGATTATACTTAAGTATCAAATATTGTGATACTTAAAAGATTTTCTGATCACAGACATTTATGGCATATCCATATAATATGCTATCAGTGTCTGATAAATCCACGTCCTAGAGATTGTGAATGGAGGTACTCCTACTCCAGGCAGCTTCTGTCTGATGCATCTGGCCTTTAGTTGAATACAAAGCTGGCCAGAATTATGCTAAGCTAGTTGCCAGAATGCCACAGCAATGCATAGGTGGCATCGTTTATGGCAACTCAGGTCAGTTGATAAGATCTGTATAAGACACAGCGAGCTATGATTTGTGGTAGGTTCTGTGCTTTTAGTAAATCTGCTCTCCATTAAGTCTTGCCCTTTCCGCTTTTCAGAACAGTGGCAAACAGGACTAAAAGTAACACATTTTTTTGAACAAAGCCAGACTTGTTGGAGAATTATTGACTTCTTTTTTCTTTTTTTTTTTTTAAATGTAGATTGTGAGCCCCATATAGAGCTCACAATGTACATTTTTCCCTATCAGTATGTCTTTTTGGAATATGGGATGGAAATCCATGCAAACACAGGGAGAACATACAAACTCCTTGCAGATGGTTTTATGCCCTTGGCGGGATTTGAACACCAGGACCCAGCGCTGCAAGGCTGCAGTGCTAACCACTGAGCCACCGTGTGGCTCCGAAATTATTATTGACTTCTTTTGTTGTGATTAGTTTAATTAATTCCCTTCCCCAATAGTTTTCAAATCCTGTAGAAAAGGCTCTTTAAGGCCGGGGCCCCACAGGCCGGAAATGCTGCGATTTGGCTGTGGCAGAAACGCTGCTGGAAAAATTGCGGCGTTTTACAGTACTTGCAAAGTGAATGGGATTCATGCGAATCCCATGCCCACTTTGTGGAAAAAAATCACAGCACGGAAACACTGCGATTTCCAAAACCGTTGCGGTTTTGAAAATCACAGCATGTCAATTATATCTACGGAAACGCTGGCGGCTTTCCCATAGATATAATTGTAACAGAAAGTCCGTGGAGGAAAACCGCAGTTGTTCCCACATAGCTTTATTACGGCATTTCCGGCCCGTGGGGCCTTAGCCTAAGGTTTCACATTGCAGAAACGCAGCTCTTTTTATAGCAGATTTTGCTGCTGTTTTTTGAGCCAAAGTCGGTAGTGGATTAAGAAGAAGGGAGAAGTATAAGAACTTTATAGTCATTCTTGGCTTTGGCTCAAAAAACCGCAGTAAAATCTGAAACAAAAAAGCTGCATGGGGGGCCTTAGCCTAAAACTGAAGCCCCACGTTGCGGAAACACAGTTTTTGGTTTTTTTTGTTTTTTTTTTCTTGTTGCGGATTTTGCTGCGTTTAAGCCAGGAGTGGATCGAGCAAAAGGTAGAAGTATAAGGGCTCATTCACATCTGCGCCCGGTCTCCGTTCATACAGGTTTCCGTTTCCTGCACAAAACTGAGAAGGAGACGGAAACCTGCAGGACTCTTTCAAACCCATTCATTTGAATGGGTTTGAAAGATGTCCGGCCGTGAGCGCCGGTGAGCGTTTTATGCTCTCCGCCGTGAAACTGTTTTTTTTAAATCAGACACAGAGTTGGACATGCAGTATTCTGTGTCCGGTTTTAAAAAAAACGGTTTTGCGGCGGAGAGCATAAAACGCTCACCGGCGCTCACGGCTGGACCCAATCTGACAGGTTTCCGTCTTCTGCATGCAGAAGACGGAAAGCTCAGAACGGACCTAGCGTAAGAAGCTTCCTATATATTTCCCATTTTTCTTGTAGCCATTCTTCGCTTTGGCTCAAAAAACCACAACAAAATCTACAACAAAAAAAGCTGCGTTTCTGCAACGTGGGGCCTTTCTTTCAGGGCCTTTATTAAGATTGGTGTACAAAACGCCAGTCTTAATAAATATACCCCATTGTTTTTCTTAAAAATGCACGCTTAGGCTAAGGCCACAGTTGTGGGAAAGCTGCTTTTTATGCAGATTTATGAGCCAAACTTAAAAGTAAAAAACTAACTACAAAAGAAATGGAAAATGTATAGGTAACACTTACACTTCTCCCTTCTGCTCAGTCCACTCCTGGCTTTGGCTCAAACACGGCAACAAAAAAAGCTGCTTTTCTGAAATGTGATCCTTAGCGTTAGAAACTACACAGGCCCCAATAACTGCACTATCAGGTGAGACCACACAGTTCCAGCTATTATAGCACTTATTTTACTTGCCCTCCTCACCCTGGTGTCGGTCCTAAAAGACTGTTTTTGAAGGTTCTGTGTGAAGTTAGAAAGAAGAATTGTCTTCCTGCCCAAAAACAGTCACTGCACTACCAGCCACAGACCAATGACAAGAATGGCGCTGTATAACAGATTTAACTTGAATTCCATTGTGTTTCTTTGCAGTGATTCGATTCTTTGATTCTAAGGCTAAGCCTGACCGCACACAGAACTGGCTTTATGCGGCCTGTTCCCTTTCCTACTTGGGGGCCATGGTGTCCAGTAATTCAGCACTCCAGTATGTGAATTACCCCACACAGGTGAGCTTATAACTCTGCTTCTACAAACCATCCATGCCGTAAGGGCAACATGAAAAACCTCCCTTCTTATTAGAGGGCGTTTGTTATCGGGATTTTTTAATTTTACCTAAATTTATCTTCATGTAGGATTTAGAAAGGCTATTGTAGGCATATATTTTGTTTCAATTATGTTGCCGGCCTTTTCATGACCAGGCAGTGTGTGGGTTGTTTTTTTGTTTTGTTTTTTCTCAATGAGTGTAATGCAATATGTTCTGTTCTCAGCAATAATCATGGCGTTTTCCTTTGCTAGTTGTCCAAGCTTTTGCCTAATAGTACGATATTGCCTACAGTGGGGAATCCCTTTCAGATGTGAAGTATTTACATTTCTCAGTGATTTTTGCTGTTACACATTTGTAAAATGTCAGTTCTCTTTTGTAGGTGTTGGGGAAGTCCTGTAAACCTATCCCAGGTAAGATGATCTGCTGTGATGCTCCCATGTAGGATAACCTTCAGTCCTCTGCAGAACCGCAGTGCTGACGCTCTGGCCTTTTGGGGATATACATGGTGTAACCCAACACCTCCTTCTTTCCTGTCATCTTAAGTCAATACATTCTCTTTGACCTTTGCAGACACATGTGCCTCTGTACTAAATTAAACCCTGCGTATCTGTGCTGGCTGCTGCTATGTACTGCCACCAGCTCGTTGTGTATACATGCATCATCCACTGGCTCACTGTAGACAGACAGTGGTTTACCAGTGAAACATTTGCCCACTGTTATTGCATACTTAGAGTAGGGTTCATAAACACCGTAATATGTCCCTTTTATAATATCGTATTGCTTGGTTCCTCCGTTATTCCACTTGGGAATTTGGAAATAAATAACATACATTTATAGGAGTACATTTTAAAGCGGTTTCTCCTTCCCGGACAGTGCATGAACCTTAAAAAACCGTGTCGCTGTTTTGGGCGTGGTTTTTGCCAAAAAATGTGTCACGGTTTTTGACCAAAAACCGCAACGCGGTTTCCACCTCCCATTCACTTGTATTGACTTCCTCAGGAGGAATCCGCCTCAAGAAAGGTCATGTAGCTTCTTTTTTCCTCTAGCGGAAAACGAATGCTAGCAGTCTCCATAGACCACCATTGTGAGGGGGTGGATTATGACGTGGATTCCACGCCATAATCTGCCCCCTGTGTGCCCTTGTGAACGAGCCCTTAGTGATAGGGGATGGTAACTGGCAATGACTGCACTGAGTGCTACAGAATATGTTGGCCTTATACACATGTTCAGAGAGGTGAGAGACCCTTATTTAACTAGATGAGTATGTTCTGCAAATGGATGTTATAAAGTGAGAATTTACTTGAGGGGGTGTTCTTTCACCTGTAAAGGGGTTGTGTGGGCGTTAATTGATTTCAGCACCATACTCGCTGCCATGGATAGCCACTTACTAATTCTTAGGGTCTCATAGCTTTGCAAGGGGCCACACATCTTGCGACCTGGTGTCTTCTCCTGACGCTTCAACTCTCATGACGGACTCCTGCTCTATTCCTGCTGCTTTTTTCCGGGTACAGTAGGGTCCGTCACGTGATGAAGTGTCAGAAGGAGAGCTGCACAAGAAGACTTTCTCCATCCCTACAGCTCAGTGCGCAGGACGCTGCTGAAAGATTTATTCCCAACATAACCCGTTTAACTGTCTTCTAAAGTTATTTAGTTGAGATCACCAGAATAAGAAGGTCACATCACTATACCCCTACTTCTTTCCCATTTTGTTTCAGAGATGACTCTTTCATTGAGATCAGTTAGACATAATTATTGCATTGTTAATAGTTAAAGGGGAACATGTGCTTTAAAGTGACTTTCACATCTTTTAAAGTGATATGACCTCACTTCTTGATCACCTCTGGGACCTCTGACCAGTTCTGTGAATGAAGGAAATCACAGTGGTGGCAGAACATCCTTCACTGTTTTACTCTTACCTAGTGGTGCGTGCAGGGCACTGCTACTGGCACATTTATTTGTATAGGATTGCAGTTCCCTGCTCAGTAGCTGGTCAGGGCACTGCTGTGCAGGGTAAATGGGGAAGGCCCACAATGTTGCAAACTTTTTATTCTCTGTATTGCTGGTGGTCCTAGGGGTGTACCTAGATTTTAGTATAAGGCAATGGTATATCCTCTGAACATGGGATATACAGTATAATTTGTCCTGCTCCCTTAACACTGTCCTCAACACTAATGTCTCCTTTACAGAGGAGGCAATTATAGTCTCCTATGGACCATATTATCTCTATCAATTTTTGGGGACAGCAATACCACATGTAAGGGTATTGACTACACAGTATTTAATATGTTAATCCTCACCCTTCTATAGTGGTAATATTCTCTTCTTTTTGTTTTCCTACAGTTATGCTCTTAGGAGTCACCGTCCTCCGGAAGAAATATCCATTGACCAAGTATCTATGTGTACTGCTCATAGTGGTTGGAGTAGCCCTGTTCATGTACAAGCCCAAAAATACCAGCCCCAGTGGTGATGATCATCTGTTTGGCTATGGAGAACTGCTGCTGGTATGATTATGATTTAGGGATATTGTGGGGCATTGACCATGAGGGCTGGAAGTTATCACTGGATTACATTCATTAACTAGTCTTGGGTAAAGCAGTACACATTTCATGGTCTATCTTATCAGTGAGGTAGGGGTGGTCACATGATGCACATGGCTATATGACAACTCTGTAGTTCTGTTACATGACAACAAAAGACTGCTATGGGTTCTGCTGCACCCTTGCAATCTTTCAGTTTCATACAGAGCCACTATGAAACCGCCTGGAAAGCACTTCCAGCATTCCCATTGTTGTGTTACAGAGCTGTTCTTCCTTAAAGAGGACCTTTCATCAGATTGGGCACAGGCAGTTCCATATACTGCTGGAAAGCCGACAGTGTACTGAATTCGGGGCTTTCCCGATCTATGCCCCGGGTTAAGCGCTATCAGTCCCGGTACCGTGGCGCTTTACAGTCAGAAAGGCGTTCCTGACAGTCAGTCAGGTACGTCTTTCTCCACAGCAGCGCCTATCGTGCTGTACAGTGTGAGCGGGGAGGAACGCCTCCTCCCTCTGCTCACAGTGCTCGTCCATAGACGAGTATTATCAGGAGGGGAGGGGGGCGTTCCTCCCCGCTCACACTGTACAGCGCGATAGGCACTACTTTGAAGAAGGACGTACCTGACTGACTGTCAGGAATGCCCTTCTGACTGTAAAGCGCTACAGTACCGAAACCGATAGCGCTTTACCCGGGGCATAGATCGGGAAAGCCGATAATGCGCTGAATTCAGCGCACTGTCAGCTTTCCAGCAGTATATAGAGCTGCCTGTGCCCAATCTGATGAAAGGTCCTCTTTAGAGATGAGCGAACACTGTTTGGATCAGCCGATCCGAACAGCACGCTCCCATAGAAATGAATGGAAGCACCTGGCACGCAGACTTTGCCGGCAGCCGGCTGCTTCCATTCATTTCTATGGGAGCGTGCTGTTCGGAACGGCTGTTCCGAACAGTGTTCGCTCATCTCTAGTCCTCTTTAAAAGTGTTTCTTCCGGCAGTAACGCAGAAATGGGGTACAATACAGTACACCATATGCCAGCATGCTACATGCCCACTGTTCAGCTTTGTGTGGGTGACCCCTGCAGGCCAGGTATCTGTATGTGTATCCCACCTTTACTGAAGATGTTTATGTGCACTACCAGCACCAGGGCAGATATGGTACTACAAACTTGAAACTGCTTGTAAATTGATCTGTTGTTGTTCCTGTTTAGTAATGAGTTTAATGTCTTTCTATACCGCTCCCTCTCAGTTGCTTTCTCTTACCCTGGATGGTCTTACTGGAGTGTCTCAGGACCACATGCGTGCACATTACCAGACTGGCTCCAACCAAATGATGCTTCATATCAACCTCTGGTCCAGTTTATTTCTAGGAGCAGGTAACTTTGTTCCTCCTCTGTATATCTGGCCATAGTGACTGAAATGTTGTGCCAACCTCTAGCTTTTTGGGTTATTTACCATTACAGTGGCCTTTACAGTATTTTCGTCTTACAATGGTCCAGGAAATACGATTGTATCTTGAAACCAGTCTCCATATGCAATGCTTAGCTGGAGGTTCCAGCAAATCAGCATGGTTATTTCACTGGTAAATCTCCTATAGTAATGAAGTGTATGCAGTGAGCGGCTGACTCACTGCCGCCTCTCTAGAGTATAATGTAGAACTACATATTCTGTGCTTCCGTTTCACTGTGCCACGATGAGCTGCTCCATATTATTTCAATTTCAGTGTACCAGTCTTGTATATCAATGCTTTATAGTCTGGTTCTTAACCACAGTGATATACCGGTATACCCTACAACGAATATATGTGCTGTATGACATCATTCAGCTGACATAAAAACAAAATTCCAGGCATAAATGTTGTGGCTGCAGTAACCATAGACAACCAGGAGGTGGTGTAAGCACACACATCTAAATGCTCTATTTTTGGCACTGCCTTTTTGCAAACTTAGATTGAACTATGAGCGATGAATTTGCCTTTATCTTAGTTAAATCCTTTGTGTTATGATGTCTCGTATTCCAGCAGATATTAACCTACAGCTTTCCTGCTATTGTGAAACATTTCCTGGTGCTGGAGAGCCATAGGTTGGAAATGACGGCCTTAACCCATATTCTCCTATAGCACACACACACGTACACATGTATATATTATGATGGTTATATTCACGCACATGTATATATCACATATATGCATACACAAACACACCAAATTATATGTATATACTATACTATAGATATGTAATATATTTCGTAACAAAATCTGTTTCTCCACCACAGGTATTGTATTTACTGGAGAAGTATGGGAGTTTATTAGCTTCACTGAACGATACCCAAGTATCCTCTACAACATTCTGCTCTTCAGCTTGACCAGCGCCTTAGGACAGGTAAGTGCGATATCCATATGTTATACAAGTCTGAAAATTCTACCAGAGGTCCAAGATCTTTCAAGGCAGCCACCATCTCAAATACTGGGAACAGCAGATATGTTTCCAAGAGAAATTCTTGTGTTGTACCAGCCTTACAGGACACTGTCACTTCTACTGAGAGATTCACTGTCGTATCCAAGCCGCAGCTTCGATTGACCATATGTTTCTCCAGCCTTATTGCCACTAATGTCCATTGGCTGTGTCTAGTATTGCAGCTAACCACAATCTCCTAAGTCAGTATAAGCTGCAAAACAAGAGACCACCAATGGACAAGCGTGGCATTAATTCTGGAAGAAATCCTGAACAACCCCTTTTAAGAAGCTGTGTTTGCTCATGGATCTGTTTAGCAGGCAGTGGATGCTGCAGTGAATCTCTCAGCTGAAGTGGCTGTTGTACATAAGGATGGTACAACACCAGCACCAATGCATAAATGAAGATAATCTGCAGAATCGGACACAACTTTGGGCCAGAGTGACATGGTTACTGGGAATAAACTAGATAGTTTGGTCACATCCCTGCATAAACAGATGATTGGAAAGAACCCGTAAATCATAAAGGAGACTCTTTGAAGAAAATAGAGATGAGCCCTAGACCATCCATGTTGCACCCTTCTGGGTCTAACCGTATAGAATAGACTGCTGGTATCTAGGTCCCTTTTTTGTCTTTATTATAGAAGATCCTTGATGAGATGTCGCACGTTGAAGAAGATCTTTGTGTACTTATATTTGAGACTACTAGATTGACCCGTACTTTCCTCTTTTTAGACTTTCATCTTCATGACTGTGGTCTACTTTGGTCCTCTCACCTGTTCCATCATCACTACTACCCGGAAGTTCTTCACCATCTTGGCCTCTGTAATTCTATTCTCTAATCCGATCAGTGGTCTGCAATGGGTTGGAACCCTGTTGGTATTTTTAGGTAAGTACCAGAGTCCTGGTAAGTGGACTGCCTGTATGATTTGGACTTTTTGTTATTGGGTGTCCAGTCTTCTACAACAGTTCAATTTTCAGTGTCCGTACTAGGCAATGTTCTCTTAAGTTGTCATTATTTTCCACTCTACTGAATATGGTCCATAGCTTCAACTAAACTACAACTAGTTAAATAGATGAGCAAGATCATATATGTGGGGTTATGATTATCTGGAATTCCCTGTGCTTACACTAGGGGGCAGGGTAGAGTATTGGAGCTTTATCAAATTCCTAGCATACAAGTGTCAGGCTTTATGCTAGGTTTTGACTGTCTGGGTAACCAAACCAAATAGTTGATTGGTGCCTGTCCTCTCACTGGAGATTAAACTATTTTATATACATAGAATTAATGTCCACAAGTCAATGATACCAAGTTACATACTCCAGAGCTGCATTCGTATAGCAGCTAGATGGTAGTGGAAACAGTCAGTAAAACTCATTGTACGCACCTCTATCTGCATAACTTGGCTTCTATAATGTAACGCGATAATTATACTTCTTAGAACAGATCATTGGACAGTGTTTAATAGAAAGAAAATAACCTATATAAAGGCTCAGCAGTGAATTCTGTGAAAAATGAGCTTTGAGGCCTGCAAAATTGTGAATGCAGTTCTCTATCCTAATACATGTAACTGATAAGTCAACTTGGGTTTCTTGTCCAATATCTAAGGAAGTGTTTTATGCAGGTCCAGTGATCCAGAAACTTCTTCTAATCTGCAATATACAATAATCTGGTCCTGTTTGTTCTGACTTTTACAGTCAGAAATACATTGGATGTGTTCTGCCCTTTTTAGCAAATAAAATTAGATCATTTTTGCAATAAGTTACTATGCCCCTAATATGATCATCATTTCACAACGTGGGAAGCTGTAATGTTACGGCAGCTGGTGAGCTATACAGTGCCAAAGCTTGAACTGGCCTAAACCTGGTGATGTTACTGGTCACTTAACAAAGCAGCAGGACCGGCCATGTGCACTCATCATAGCAGTGTTGCTTAGTAATATGGAGGGGAGGTTGGTTAGAAATGTGTTGCCAGTCCAACTTGGCACATATGGTCCCACAATGAGCCACAGGCACATACTCATACTATATGACTGTATAGCTTACGCTCTGTGCCCACTCTCTTCCTGCCTCACTCACTGCTCTATGTTCTGTTTTCCACAGGTCTAGGACTGGATGCCAAATTTGGTAAAGGATCCAAAAAGCCGTCCCACTGATCCCCTTGTACAGGAGCCTTCAGATGACGTGTTCAGACCTCACTCACTGTTCGTCTATATAAATATGTCTGTTTTTTTTATTATTATTATCGGATATGTGTAACTATTTTATTAATGACGGAAGGGCTGGAATTTTAAGCTTAGAGAGTGGGAGTATTAAATGCAAGAAGATGGAACATGTCTCTTTGCCTTTACTTCTTGGTTTAACTATTCTGGAACAGATCCTATGCCCAGACAGTGCCCGTCTATCGTATGCCTATAGCCCCTTTTAATAAAAGATCTGATGAATATTACAGTACAGAGACACCGGGCACACAGGCTTCATCTTGGCTGTGAATAGCACCATTTGCATAACTGCGGCTTCAAAGTTGGAGAGTTGGGCCCTCCACAGACTTCTCCCATCACACATAAAAGCAGAGGGAGCAGCTGTGTGGAGTTTCCCATCTGGTGTCAACAGCCTCCCTCCCTTCATCCCTATCCCAGCCCCTGGATGTCATTAATACCCAGGACTGGCACAACTAGGCCGAGGACCAGGTTGGCTGCTGGCGGTGGAACACGACCAAGGACAAGAAGGATTTAGAAGAAATGAGAGCAGAAGGAATATTAATAGACAGGCTGATATTTTTATTATGTCTGTGACCGAGTGAAGTCTGGCTGGTGGCTACCTGAAAATTGGCACGAACGATGGGCATGTATAGATAGAGTTTAATCATATTTTCATAACGCATGCAGCAGACTTTTCTTTTTAATATATATAAACGACTATTTATGGACGGACACCATTTCTTGACACTAAATAAGTATTTTGTACAACAGCCATTAAGTGGCGTAAGTGTGCCTAGTACGACATGAGTTGTGCCAAATGTGTGATATCAAGTGCCCCATTTATATGTCCTCCAAACTGGGTGCGACTGGCAAGTTTTATGAAGGATTTATACAAAAGAAATGGAGAAGTTGCCCATAGCAACCAATCAGCTCTCATTAGACACCTTTATGAAAATTAATGTAGCAGTATGGTTTCCATGGGTAACACTTTCATTTTCCATAAACTGCTTGCTGAGAATTTGAAGCTTTGCCGTACAAAATGGAACCACCCGATGCATTTAGGTGCTTTAACTTTTTATATATAAATATAATGGTCAGCAGAATAAGGAGTCTGAAACTAATGACAGAACCTTGTAGTGCGGCTTCTACAGTTTCCAAAGATGCCTTTCTTATCCAGCATTGCAGCTCCATTTTCATGACATTCTCGGTATAGTCAACTCTGCACATACCTTCTGATCCAGACAATGAGCATAAGGGGTTGATGTCACTCAAACAATGGGGGGCTGTAGAGTATAAAGAGTAAGTTCACACAGGGTTTTCTGGTCCGGAACCTGAGGCCGCGTCAGGTTCCGGACCAAAATATGGGTTGCTGTGATTGGATATCAGTGCAGTGCACCAGCATCCAGCCGCGCACTCTCTTCCGAATTAGGCCCAAATGAATGGGCCTAGTCGCGAGGGAGTGTCTTCAGGCGTATGTCGCGAGGCGAATCCGCCTGAAAGAATGAGCGTCTCGCTTCTTTTTCCAGAAGCCGGCTCCTGTTGATTTCAATGTGAGCCGTCTTTTTGGTCCGGATTTTGAGGCGGATACGTCCTCAAAATCCTGACCAAAAAGCCCTGTGTGAACTTACCCAAAGAGCGTAGAAGCCGTGTACAAGGTACTGTCATTAATTTAATACTGATGTTTCTGCTGACGGTATCTTAAGATCTATCTTATAGTAGTCTGTGAGGGACTGGTATAAGACCAAAAAAAAGCCTACATGTACAATCCCACCAGGTTGGTCCTTCAGTCCTACATAGGTACATAGGAGAAGACGATGTTGCCATTGTTGTACAGGACAGCAATAAGTGATAAATGAACTGACACTTTATATTAAACATGATGTAGCAGTGAAGTGGTACTAGTGTATACCGTAATTTCTTTAGTGTGTTTATTTCACCACTGGCCAATCCCCCCACCACCACCACCATCAAGAAATCTCAGTCTTAAGTCTATACTCTAGTGCATAATATAAATCCCCTAAGCAAAGATAGTATCACCCCCATAAAACTGGGTAAACCACCTCTGTAATACTGAAATGTTTAAAACTGTGCAGTGTGCACAAGCTCTGTAGTGCTGGAAGTGCAGAAGTAGCACTTGGCCCCTGGCTGTGGTACCCCAGGGCACTCTAAATCCCTCTGCCACATCAAGCTACTATTATACATGGCACATGGTTGGTGGGGTGACTGGTACTTTTCACCCCACTTGCCACTTTTGTAAAATGTGAACGGCCTGACATATTTAATAGAACTTGTGCCAGAAGACTGTCTGGTGGAGTTTTCAATTCTGGAACATGGGATCTCCAGAGATGCACCAGAATTATTTAGATGCCAGTCTTGTGTAATTCTGGCACTTCACAAGCCAAGAATGGATTGAAACCACATGCTGCCCATCCACAGACAACTTATAGTGCACGTAGAATACTGAAACAGCTGATCTGTGTGGGGTCTAGGTGTCAGACTCCCACAGATCATATATTGATGACCTATACTGTCGGAGACAAAAGAAAAATCAATTTTGGGGAAAAAATACCGCTGTTCTAAATCTGCTTCTTAGGCGGGAGTTTTTGGGCCGGATTTTGACGTGGAATGTGCGTCAGAATCTGGCTCAAAAAAACGCCTCCCATTGAAATCAATGGGTTCCTTTTTCCACGAGCAGTTTGTTGCCGCTCCTGAAAAAAAGAAGCGACATGCTCTTTCTTCAGGCGGATTCCGCGGCCGGACGTCTGCCTGAATACACTCCCTCCTGACTAGGCCCATTCATTAAGGCCTAATCCGGAGGGCAGTACCGCGACTGGATGCCCGTGCACTGCATTGACATCCAGTCGCAGCTACCCGTTTTTTGGTTGCGGAATCTGAGGCAGTCTCCGTGGAAAATTCCAGACTAAAAAACCCTGTCTGAATTCAGCCGTAGACTAGACAGTCTTAAAATGTTCCAGATTTATCGGTGTTTGTAATACTGATTGACAAATCCGATGTATCACCAGACTGTCTAGTCTAACTTTACACCACTTAGTTGTTGGTGCACAGGTTTGTATTGCAGGCCACACCCATTTCCCTATAAGCCCTGACACTTGTCAGTGAAGTTGTAAAAAGCATCTAAAACACATTGAGGCCGGGGCCCCACGTGACTTAAACACAGCGGAAAAAAATTCCACTTTTGTAAATTGCAGCATGTCCATTATACCTAAGGAAACGGTGTTGGTTTCTAGTATTGAGCGAGTAGTATTCCTCGAATACCTCGCCGGCATAGGAATGCATGTAATCGGCCAAACACCAAGGGGTCACATGCTTCGAAGATTCGATGCGTTTAACCCCTTGGTGTTCGGCCAATTACACGCATTCCTATGCCAGCGAGGTATTCAATGAATACTACTCGCTCAACACTAGTGGTTTCCCCATAGGTATAATTGAAGCAGAAAGTCTGCAGAGGGAACCCGCGGGAAGAACCGAGATGTGCTGCCACTGTTTTTCTCACAGTGCTTTTTTTTTTTTTTTTTGCTATGGGACGCTACATGGGGCCTTAGACTAAAGATTTATATGCTCATTTTTTTATGCAAATTACACCACATTTACATTAGTAAATATGGCCCGTTACTCAAACACTCCTAAGATGGTGCTTTCCATCAACCATGTGCAACACAACAACTACACAAGGGATCTATCGGAAGTACTCTCTTAAAAGAGAGAAGCTCCTGTAAACCTACCCAACCCTCCAAGCTAAAAGGCCCTAAGAAAGTTGAGGACTATAATCCTTCCATGCAGAACCTAAGGGACACCTAGACTTCCACCTGACCTCTAACCCAGTGTCCACCAAGGAGCCCTATCTATAAGGTTCCTCTTTAGATTACAGCTGGTCACTGGTGGTTTCAGGAGCAGGACACCTTGTAATTTGGTTGTATTTGAGGAATTCTAACATTAAAAAGACTTGTTCAAGGCAGATAACCCATTTAATATGTCCTCATGTCCAAATACATGAAGGCTAAGGCCCCAAGTAGCGAATCGCAACCAAGAAATGTAGCAGAAAATACAGCAGCGGAAACATATTGTTTTAAAATTGTAGCTTTTCCCCTGTGGATTTTGTTCTGCAATGTGTGGATGGGATTGACCAGAATCTCACCTACCTTGCTGGTGCTATAAAACTCAGTGTTTTTTGCTGCAGAGTTTCCGCCGCAACAAAAACGCTGCACTTTAGCAATGTGGGGCCCTGGCCTTAAACAGGAACCTTATTGGGATATCTCCTGTATGGTGGATATAATGTACCAGTGTGTTGGCACAGCCTATGTTTATTTGAGGCTTCAGAATCGTGCAGATGGTGTTTCCTTTCTGCTTATGCTAATGTAGCACACCTTGCTCTACATTGTAGTCTCCTGTATGATTGCTACAGATCTCTGCAAGGCAAGCACCTCTGTGCAAACAGTTCTCCTGAGAAGCCTCCTTTCCATAGCAGATGCTGAGATGGTATGTGCTGAGGAACACTGGAGCATTAGAAATTGCCAGTGTGCAGGTGCTGCCTGCGGGCAACCCCTTCCGTGACTCATAAGTGCTGATCTAATAGGAGTTTGATTTATAGGTAGCTATGACCAGAGGTGGCAGACCTGTCATGCTCAGGGAAACCTTTAGAATGCAAGTGGATGTGAGGGTATTAATACTCATTAGGAGCTGCCGCCAAGTCCCCGCTCCACCATGTCAGGTTACTCCTCATTAGTCTCCTACCTCTGGTAAGCTGGGGTGGACTATATAATTTATGTAGAAGGTTATAGAGATTGGAAAATGCATGGTCGTGGGGACAGGAAGAGTACTGAAAATAGAGGTTGCTTTGCATTTAGGTAAGGCACATATGGTAAGTCTCAGAGTTATCCGGGTAATACTCCTGCTTTATGTTGACGCTTTCATTAGTATATTCTACATATGCTAGGTACCTTCGTCAGGGGGAGGCGATATTTGTGCAAACTTCCATAGGTAATTCATAAACTGTCAACCATAGATACCCCCATGTCTCCTTCGTCACAGGTAGTCATACCTTAGTCATACCCCACACGTGTCTAGGTCTCCCTAATAACCCCAGTTGAGGGCTTATCTTAAAGGGGTATTCCCACGTTGCATACTCACCAGTCTTCACTGCTGTAAAATCTTCTGTCTTCCTGCTTTGTTGCATCATTGGTGGGTGGGGTTACATATGCAAAGCCAGCGGCGAGATGCTGCTGGCCCTGCGTGCGCGCTCATAGATGGTGAGCCCAGTCAGTTCTCCAGCCTTCACAATGCCAATACAGACCCGGCATCCGCTGTAATAGAGAGGCTCCTGCCGCTGCTGGCTTCATGCAGGGGAGGAGCGTAGCGATGTCGCAGGCACCTGTGTCGGCGTCTAACCCTCCCCGGCATCCGCCTCTCTATTACAGCGGATACCGGGTCTGTATTGGCGGCCCCTTCCCCCAAAGTGTAAACTCCCCCCCCCCCTCCAGGCTCGCTCCCGTGCACTTAGCCCCTCCTCCCTCTCCCCTGGCAGCAGGCAGATACATCACTTGACTTTTGAGCAGATAAGTCAAGGGATGTGTCAACAATGAATTGAATAAAGTAAGATAGTGGACAAACAAAGCAGTTTTGCTGAAGCAGTGTATTTAGGAAAAGTCTTACATCCACATTAACAAGCAGTATAGATAGGATCCTTGTGATGGGACAACCCCCTTTAAGTGTTTGTTGGTAGTAAAAGGTGGGGGGTGGTTAATAGTTTTGGGGCTGGGTTTCGTCATTATTGCTTTAAATCTATGACTTGATATGGCACATGACTATCCCATTGCATACAGTGTTGCAATACATTTTCATAGTCTTTTGTAAGTACAATTATTGCCTGTGATAAATCATCACTTAAGTCTATTTTTGAAGTGTACCTACACTATTGATCTCCCACCGGACCTGACATGGAGAGATGTTCCTGCACACTGAGCAGTACAGTTACCATGGCTGAAATATTACACACATTGGGGGAGATTTGTTTTAAGCAAAAATCTGACTCATGGTGAGGCCCCATGATGCGGAAGCACATTGGGTTTTTAATTGCAGATTTTGCAGTCGGGAGTGGATTTAACAGAAGGGAAATGTCTAAGAGCTTCCTTTATATTTTCCATTGCTTTTCAAACCATTCCTGATTTCGGCTTAAAAAAATGCAACATAAGGTCCCATGTGGGGTCTCAGTCTTAACAAGCGGTGAGATACCCTTATCAGATGTTTTAGACACTTTTCCAACTTGTGCAAAAGGTGGCGTGGCCAGAGTTAAGACATAGTGCTCCAAAACTGCAGCCATCTAATAAGGGATGCAATGTTAGATAGCTCCCAATCGTCCCGGATTCTGTGGGACATTCCCGGATTCGGGGTCTTGTCCCGCAGTCCTGGTCGTCGGGAGGTATGTCCTGGTTTTAACTCATCTGCATCCAAAGGACGCAGATGAGTTGAATACACAGGAGAGTGAAGTAGGAGCTGTCACAGCTCAGCTCTTGCTTTACTGCAGCACTCCAGCTCATAGAAATGTAGGTGTGATATGATGATGTCATTCACATCGCGCCGACAACTCCTTGAGACTGCGGACAGACCTGCGGGGATCGAGGGAAGGGTGAGTATCACTGTTTTTTATGTTAAACCTTGAGGGGGAACATAATGAAGGGGGCACATGAAGCTAGGGGCAGATGAAAGGGGGGGATGACATGAAACTGGGGGCAGAGATGGAGGGGAGAACATGAAACTGGGGTTAGATGAAGGGGGGGACGACATGAAACTAGGGGCAAAGATAGAGGACGGCCATGAAACTGGGTGTAGATAAAGGGGAACGATGACATGAAACCAGGGCAGAGATGGAGGACATGAAACTGGGGGCAGAGATGGAGGACATGAAACTGGGGGCAGATGGAGGGGAGACATGAAACTGGGGACAGAGATGGAGGGGGACATGAAACTGGGGACAACTGGAGGGGGACCTGTCTGCCTCTAGTTGCCCCCAGTTTAAAGTCACCCTCCAGCTACCCCTACTAGCTACTATAGGAGGATTATACTGGGGGGGCACATGAAAAATGAATGAGAATGGGCGGAGTCTACATAAAAGCGGGTGGAGCTAACTTTGCGGCAGCATACATAGCACGCCACACATTTTGTCCTGCTTTCTATTTTTCAAAAGTTGGGAAGTATGGTGTTACACTAAACAATCTATCAATATGCCACATTTATCAAACAGCAACAGACACCTTGAAAATCTGGCATTGCTGGACTGTCTAGTCTAAAATGTAGACACTATTAGTAAATCTGCCCCAGGGAATTCTGTGCGCGGGTCCAGTTAATTAGAATTACCTTGTGCACAATACTTTCTGAGCATGGTGTGATTACCATGGCAGCAGTACTGTCCAACATGAGCGTCTCTCCATGCCTGACATCAGGTTATTTGGAATATTAAAAGTGTACATACACCTTAAAGCCAAGGCCCCGCATTGCAGAAATGCTTCCTGTGGTTTATGGAGCCATGGCCAGGAGTGGATTGAGCAGAAGGTAGAAGTAGAAGAATTTCCTATACGTTTCCCATTCCTTTTGCTTTGGCTCTAAAAACCGCAACAAAATCTGTCAGAACAAAAGCTGTGTTTCTGCAGGGGCCTCAGCCTAAGGCCTGGTTCACATCTGCATTCGGGTTTACGTTCAGCGAGTCCATTTAGTTTATGGCATGTTTTCCCAGGTAACTGCTTTTTTATGCGTATAGGTTTCTGTTCAGGGGGGGGGGGGGGTACCCAAGTGGACTCCCTGAACGGAATCCCAAACACAGCTGTGAACTGGGCCTAAGGTGGTTGTTTAAGCCTGGATACTGGTGACATATCCTTACAATAAGTCTTCAATATCAGATCAATGGGGGTTTGAAACACAGCACCCGTCACTGATCAGCTGATGTCAATACAGTGTACAGAGTCAGAAGCAGACAGCTCCGTACACTGCATAGTGACCCTGCTGCTGTATTGCTGTTCAGCAATAGCCATGCTGAGTACAACTAAGACTGGTCTTACACGACCGTAGTTTAAGACCGCAAATGGTCCGCAATTGAGGGTTTTCAATTGTGGACCATTTGCGGACACATTATATTCAATGCGGCCTCTTACACCACCGGATATTTTATCTATGGTTTGCCGAAACGCAACTGAGGTCCACACTTTATAAAGCATGTCCGTAATGGCCGTAATTCATGGCAATGCACGGATTCGCCCATAGAACTGCGTCAGTGCGGCAGGTCACGGATATCTGCGGAGTCTATGTTGATGATCAGCAACTAGTGTTGCTGATCAGCAACTTGCGGACCGTAAAAGCATTACGGTCGTATAAGACCAGCCTAAGGGTATGGTCACATTGATTTTTTTGCAGGCAGATTTCGACATGAAATCCACCTCAAAATCCACCTGCAAAAATGGCTCCAATGTCTTCAGTGTGAGATGCTTGCTTTTTTTCCCCACTAGATAGTAGCAGAAAGAAGAAGCAACACGACCTATCTCGCAGCATCCGCGGCTCGACACGTGCTCCTTTTTAGGCCCATTCATTCGGACCTAATCAGGAACAGGATGTAATGCTGATGCTGCATTGGCATCCCGTTGCGGTTGGCCATGTGGAATGTTTACAATGCGGAAAAGGTTTCCGTGACCTTTTCCTCCATGTGAACATACCCTAATAGTTACAGGGACTTGTTTGATAGAGTAACTGAATAGATAGTTGCCATCTGGTGACTGTAAAGTGGTACTGCATCTTATTTGCTGGAGTTTCTTTTGTATGAGAAAGTGCTGCTCCTGCACCAAAGCTTAAATTAGGTAGAATTTTTAAAAAACCACTAAAAATATGTTTATTTCCAGTCAACCTATCAGTACATTTTTGTAACCGTTTTACCCTCAGGATCACCTCCTGGATATTTTTTCGGTCTGCTTCCTCTGCTTTCAGAAAAAGGAGATTTTAGTTTTAGGGAATTCAAAGGGGTTGTCTAATTTTGACCTTCTTCTTAGAAGACGAGAGTGTGGTCACAGGTCATCCAATAGCGGGAACCCCCAGTGATCGCCTGTAATCCCTGATTATGTTCATTTCTCCTACAGTGCCTCCACAGGTGAAATGAAGTATTACACAATGCCCTTTGAAGCCGATGTGCTTGGTCGGCCACAGACTTTTTGTAGCTAATCTGGTAGATTATGTTATGTAAATCGCGTTACTCCTTTAAGGGAAATGACAACTGTAGAAATCTGTCAAACAAGCTCCACGGAGATTACATTGACCTGGAACATTGACCTAGGCCCGACTCTTCATTGACTTGCCGTCCCCACCTACAAAATAACCGTGACCCTGTGGGCAATGAACTCTCTTCCCCTTATAAACAATAGAGATATAAACTAGTACATAACAAAGCTATTATCCTATAGAATTGTTTTCCGGAGGCCTTGATCTTAGCAGTGATGTATAATATTTCCACCATGCTTTCACTCCATCAGCTCTCAGGCTCATCTCACCTGCTGTCTGCCCCTCCCCCACTCCTCATTGCCCCCTCCCTAGTCTCAGCCGTCTGTGCTGCTGTTTAATATCTTTTCCTCTGGAGTCAGCGGCTGCTGATCGGATTTCTGTTCCCTTGTAAAGGTCGTGTGATTAATAGCCGCCGCCAGCGCTGCCCCTGTATCAGCTCCTTCTGAGATTGCTGAGTGTTAATCTGCCAAACAGGCAGCTGCCTCCCAAGAGGGGACACAGGGGAAGACGGGCAGATCTGTGCACCTTGTAACCTGTAATATGTTCTACGGGTCTCCAATGACCTGACATGTCGCCAGTAAAGCGATTCGTGTCTGCCCCGGGATGACTGACGCTTTCGCGTTACGGTCTCTTCCAATACCTCGTCTTGTTGACCCCAGGAAAAAATGTAATTAATACAAGGACTAATCTGGGGCATAACATGGCCTGACTGCTGCCAAGCTGCTTACTCTCTTGTGCGTGGTGCCAGCCCAGTCGGGTCATTTGGAAGGTGTTGCGATGGAGACATTGCCAATAGCTGTATATTGCTGTCATGTAGAATGTCCATAGCAACTAGTTGGTCTCAGATAAGTCAGGTCTACGGACAGGGCGCAGACACAACATAACATAATTTAACTACCAGCTCTCCAAATATCACGTTCAGTAAAGATAGTTCCTAGCTTAACCAATAAAAATCAAGAATAAATCACACAGAACATAGTAAAAAACACTAAAATACCTTTCTAAAATTACAGTTATATCCAATGGTGTAACTACCTGGGTAGCAACGGTAGTGGTTGTCACAGGGCCCGGCACATTAACGGGCCTGGGATATTAGGGGGCCCGGCGGGCCTCTGATGTTGTTTTATTAAATAGGCTGTTACCTGCTAGAGTAACCCCCTATTTACGTACCAATCACTGCTGCTGCTCACGGGAAGCGGTGGTGGCTGTGATCAGGAGCGGGGATTGGCAAGTGAGACACTGCTATCAATCTGTAGTACGGGGGCACCAGAAGGTACAGTTCTTGCCCCATTTCTCTTCACACTGTACACTGCTGACTTTAGGTACAACTCCTCCAGCTGTTACTTACAGAAGTACTCCGATGACTCTGCTATAGTAGGTCTTATCACTGATGGCGATGATAGGGAATACAGTTGCGACCACCCCGGGAGAACCGTGCAGGAGGCTGGACTGTCACGGTGACCTTATTGGCACCAGAACTCCCAGGAGAGGTGCACAGGGAAATAGGCAGAGTCAGTTAGATGTGACGCCAGTTGGAGTATTGGGACACCCGCTGGTCCCTGGGCTGAGATGGTGATGTGGGTGCCAGTGCTCTACTCCAACAAAGAGCATTTGCCCAGGGCTTAGCTACAAGGAAGGCAATGTCCAGGCCAGGATCAGTAGAAGTGCTCACTGCTTTATTGTAACAGGCATCTGCTGGGTCACTTGTCCTGTAGCAGTGAGCTGTGGCACAGTGGCTTGTAGCTGGCTGACACCTTCCCATGTATTAGCAGAGAGTCTAAGATGGCTGCAGGTCCAGCTTCTGGTTTACTGCAGGGGCTCAGTTACCTAGTAGAGGTCGGTGCAGGCTGCCAGGGTTATAGCTCTGCTCAGCCTGATATAATCCTGTCCTCTTACTGATAGTGATGGGGGCGCTGTCACAGCTTCTCTGTCCTGCTACTGCTATGGCAATCCTCACAACACAGTGTCTGAAACACAAGATGGCCACTGCCACACTTCTCCTTGCTTCTCCTTCCCTGGCTCTTACAGAATACTACTTCCTCTCCCTGCTATGACTATTTCCTGTTCCAGCTACAGATCCACTCACTATAGTGTGTGTTGCCATGGAGACCACAGCTCACTAGGACAAGTGATACCAGAGAACAACAGCTCAACAACATTACACAAATGAATACAGAACAAACATGACAACACACACAAACCACCACAACATGTAAGGCACTTATATGGCCAAATACCCATTAGTAACTCCTGTGAGGGGGTTACATCCCTCCCTTCTTGAATGTAGCACGTCCTCGGGCTACCAATAACACAGAAAACAGTCAATGGCTTAAATATCCCATAGTCCAAAGTAAATGGAATAAACGTTAAATGGGTTAGGAACAAATAATAAACATAGAGGTAGAACTTTGGGCAGTCCAAGCATGGTGTCGCCACTATGGCACCAGGTATATGGCTTATTTGTTGAAGTGAAGACAAACAAAAGTTTCCAAGGCAGATGATCAGCTGAAATGTACAGTCTACTATGGCTGATCTTGGCATGCTCCTTTAAGGGCTGTAGCGAACTGAGGGTTTACCCTTGTTTACCCTTTGGGATCTCCTTTGAGAAATTGTTTCAGGCTCTGAGGCCTCCTCTCTTTCAACAGGGAGTACCTGAGTATCCAGAGTTTCTGATACAAAGTCCTCTAAGGAAATGGAGTCACTTGTTTCCCTTGACACAGAAGGAGTCTCTCTTTGCAACGGTGTAACCGTAGGTCTCACAAAGAAGTATAAGTTAGGGGAAGCCAGAGCAAGTCCTAATTCTGTACCATGTTGGCCAAGAATGGGTATACAGGGTAATGTCCGTCTTGGTTGTGACAGAGCGTGTGGAGAAGCCGGTAACCGACGGGTCACTCTAGGACTTGTATAAGAGGAGGGACAGACTTTGAGATCATCTCGAGACACTAACTGGGATGGACCTTCTCCATCCTCTGGAACAATTTTACACACTTTAGGGTTATCATGTGGTGCCTCTTGGACAACATAGGCTTTGTCTTCCCAACGATCCTCTAACTTATGATGCCTAACATGTCGCCTTTTTAGGACCTTATCTCCAGGTTGCAAGGGTTGAGCATTTGCTCCTTTGTCATACTGGAGAGCCTGTTTGTGTCTAGCCTGGTCCAGAGATTTACACACAAGTTCCTGAAGTTCTCTATTAACCCTTAGTCTTTCTGCTACCCAAGTGTCATTTGGTAAAGGTGGGGACCTAACCTCTGTAATCACTCCCATTTGGTGATCAGCGGGGAGCTGTCCTAACTGTCCTCTAAGGAGGTATGCAGGAGTGTACCCTGTGGAATCCTGTCTGGTGTTATTATAGATCTCAGTGATCTCTGGCAATAGCTCTGGCCACTCAGATCGTTTTTCACGGGCAACTGTTCTCAGCATGTTGATAATGATTTGATTGGCTTTTTCACAAAGCCCATTACCCTGGGGATGGTAGGCTGTAGTGCGGATCTTTTGACACCCATAGAGGTTGCAGAACTCTTGAAAAAGCTCTGACTCAAATGCAGGACCTTGATCAGTAAGGATCTTTTCAGGATAACCGTAGGTTCGCCCAAAATGTCTTTGGAATTCCCGAGCTGCTGTTTTACCAGTGAGATCTTTTACTGGGACTACAACCATGAATTTTGAAAAATGATCAATCATTGTTAGTGCATAAGTGTAACCTGACCGACTTGGAGTCAACTTGACGTGGTCAAGCACTACCAACTCTAGTGGTCTGACTGTGACAATGCCCTGTAGAGGGGCCCGTTGGTTAGATCCTCTCCGCAAAGCACATTGTGCACAATCCCGGCACCACTGTTCAATTTGAGGGCGCATTCCCACCCAGTAGAAACGATCCTTAATGGTTCGTTCTGTCTTTTGGGCATTGAAATGTCCTGACTGATTATGATACGCATCCAAGATCAAAGGAGCGTCTTGTCTTGGTATCACAATCTGAAACACTCGCTCATGGGTACGAGGATTTACATAACGGCGTACCAGTTTTCCTTGCAGATAGGTTAAACGACTGCGCTCTCGCCAAAGATTTTGAAGTTCAGGGCTTGCATTGTTATCTGGACCTATTGAATTAGAATCTTTTAAAAGGTCTTTTAATCTTTGCAATGTTGGATCTTGTTTTTGGACTTGTTCCCAATCCATATGATGGAGGGACTCAACTCGCACGGTCTGAAGGTTACAATATTTGGTCCGGACATTTTGATTAACACGTTGAGTGACTTTGTCATAGAAGTCAGGGAGTTCAATTTCTTCCCATATGTCAGGGTCATCTAGGTCATTAGTTGACTCTTGGGGTAACCGAGATAAAATGTCAGCATTAACATTCTCTCTCCCTGCACGGAATTTTAAGGTAAACTGATAATTGGCAAGACGTGAAGCCCAACGCTGCTCAATTGCTCCCAATTTGGCAGTGCTAAGATGGGTCAGAGGATTATTATCTGTATATGCAACAAAAGGAGTGGCGGTGAGATAATGATGGAATTTTTCAGTAACTGCCCAAACCAAAGCCAGAAACTCCAACTTAAAGGAGCTATAGTTAGAGTCATTACGTTCAGTCGCCCGAAGCGATCGACTGGCAAATGCAATGGGTCTAATCAAACCTTCTTGTTTCTGGGAAAGGACAGCACCAAGTCCAGTTTTACTTGCATCTGTTTGCAGAATGAACGGTTTACTGTAATCAGGGTAAGCAAGGACATTTGGACCGACTAAGGCCGCTTTTAATTCATCAAATGCTTTTTGCATTTCAGGGGTCCATTGGATAGTTGGACTCTTACCAGATCGGGTGGTAGACTGACCTATCAGTACAGCCTGTAAGGGTGCAGCAATCAGGGCAAAGTTTTTTACAAATCGGCGGTAATAACCGGCGAACCCAAGGAATCTACGGATGTCTTTTACCGTTTCAGGAGTTGGCCAGTCGCGTATCCGTTCAGTGTACTGAGGATCTGGCGACACCCCATCAGCGCTCACAATGTGTCCCAGGTATTGGATTTCAGATTTTAGGAGATGGCATTTGGAAGGCTTGAGTTTCAGACCATAGCGATCCAAAGACTCAAACACTCTCGCAAGGTGATCCAAATGCTCTGCATATGTCCTGGAGTAAACAATTATATCATCCAGATATAACAGGACAGACTCAAAGTTTAGATGACCTAAACAGAATTCCATGAGCCGTTGGAATGTGGCAGGCGCATTGCACAACCCAAATGGCATCCGGTCAAATTCAAACAGACCCATTGGTGTTGTGAAGGCAGTTTTTTCAGCATCAGCTGGGGACATAGGGACCTGCCAGTATCCACTGGTAAGGTCCAGGACAGAGAAGTAGGCTGCAGACTGAAGAGCTGCAAGGGACTCCTCTATCCGGGGCAGCGGATACGCATCCTTGTGGGTGATATCATTCAATTTGCGGTAATCCACGCAAAGGCGAATGGTACCGTCCTTCTTTTTGACAAGTACTAAGGGAGCAGCCCAAGGGCTTCGGCTGTCCCTTATGACACCAGAATCCTTCATGTTTTGGAGTAAGCCTTTTACTTGTTGGTATTGTGCTGGGGGAATGGGCCTATGTCTTTCCTTGATGGGAGGATGATCACCAGTTTGAATTGTGTGTTCTACTGCAGTGACATGCCCAAAGTCCATAGGGGACTTGCTGAAAATGTGTTCGAATTCGTGAACTACCCGCAATACCCCTTCCAGCTGAGATGAAGGCGTCTCAGGGGTTCCAAGGTGAATCTCTTGCCACCATTCTTTTTGCTCCCCAGTGGGGTTACATGTGGGTTGTGAATTGGTGGTCTGAGCTCCACAATGGACTCTCTGGAGGCAATCAGCATCCTGAACTCTGGATAATTTGGCAACCACTGTATACCGTGGTAGTGTAACTTCAGAATCCCCAAAATTCAACAATTGTACAGGGACTCGTCCATGGGTCACCTTAGCCAAACTACGGGCAGCAATAACTGTACGATCCGTAGGCATTGACTCGATGAGCACGGAGTAATCCCTGCCTTTGACACCAAACCTGGCCCGGCACCAGACCATCATCACATGACCAGGTGGTAAGATGATGGGTCTAGCGTCAGTCACCCTAGCTTTTCCGATCTCACCTTGGGAAAGTTGGACCTGTTGTTGTTGGACCAAAACCTTAATGGCCTTATGGTAGATGTGTCTCTCTTTTGGAGCGGCTATTTGAAGAGTGTCAGACAAGGCAGCAATGGCTTCATCAAAACAATTAACTAGGACATTGGTCCCAATAATGATGGAGGGAGTGTCTCTGTCTTTGGCAACGTCCACAATGACAATCCCTTGATCCTTCAGTTCGGTTTTGCCAATCTTAAGGGTGGCTAGGAAGTATCCTACCTGTTTAAGTTCTTGTCCATTGCTGGCAATTAGAGTCACATGCTCATGAGGATTGCATGGTTGTAGCTGATCTCGAGACCAATATTTTTCAAACTGGGCAAGGGGCATGGTAGTCATCTGTGATCCCGTATCCAAGAGAGCAGTCAGTGGGATGTTGTTCATATTGATGGAAAGGATAGGGCGGTCTCCAATGAAATGTCGGCCCCATTCAGGTGATAGTGGACCATGGTGGTGGTTGTCTCCTGGGGGTAGGTCCTCTGCCCCAGGACGGCCTAGTTTAAAGGCTGGCATTCTCGTTCAACATGTCCTGGTAAATGACAACTTCGACAGATGGGCCTTCCGGATGAATCAAACTGGTCCGTGACCCTGCGACCGGGTCGGAATAACGGTCTGCGTGAATACTGACGTGGCGAAGGTCGCTGCCAGTGCCGGGATGAGGGAGACCTCGGTGGTGTCAGCTGAAGGTCATCCACTTTTTTGCAAAGCTTAATTAGATTCTTTGAAAGTTCAGCGATTTGTCCTTGGAGTTCAATGTTGGAGTCAGAAGGTTGGATCTGTGCGCACTGAGCAATGGGTTGTTGGATTACACAGGGCGGAGGTGCTGTAGAAGCTGAGGGCACATTATGCTGCTCCTCTGGCATTGTGTCCACTTTAAGGATTTGGATGGCTGTCTCTTTAAATAGGTTGAAGGGTTGGTCAGGGTCTTGAGAGTTAAGCATACGTAGTTGCATTTTAACTGCATCAGGTGTAGCACCCTCGATGAATTGCTCCTTCAGCGTGCAATCATAATTGTGACGCTCGTGAGGATCTAGTTGAGCAACCTGGCGGAGAGCTTCATCCAAGCTCAGAGCATAGTCTCTAAGACTTTCACCTGTGTTCTGCTTGCGGCTAAAGAACCGAGCTTTTAGTTCTGACAGAGTCTTAGTTTCAAATATGGTGCGCAGTTTATCAAAAATTTGCTTAACAGTTTGTTTCTCCTTAACATCCCAGGACTTAACTTCACGGAGGGCTGCTCCTCCCATCTGACCCATTAACATAGCAACCTTCTGCTCAGCAGTGAGGGGATAAACTTTGAAAGTTGCTTGCATCTTTTCTTTAAAGTCCTTTAGGGTATTTGGCTCGCCTACATAGAGTGGCAGCCATGGCACGCCTGGGTAATAAGGCATTGTGATTGGCATTACTGCAGCTGTGGGGGCTGAAACACTACACCCCTCTTCCTCATTACTGGACCCTTGGTGTTTAAAACTGACAAAATCCTTTTTTACTTTGTTCCTAAACATACTGGCAGTACGTGGCTCACCTGCTGTTGCCTGTGCTGTAGATTCAGGTATAGCGTGCGATGCAGGGCCAAGATGGCGATATTGCACAGTGTCGCAGTCACAGATCCTTTTTCCTGCCAGCAGCTCAAGTGCCTCCCTTCTTTTTTTCAATGGCACAGCAATCCTGTTCGTGACGCCAACTGCGACCACCCCGGGAGAACCGTGCAGGAGGCTGGACTGTCACGGTGACCTTATTGGCACCAGAACTCCCAGGAGAGGTGCACAGGGAAATAGGCAGAGTCAGTTAGATGTGACGCCAGTTGGAGTATTGGGACACCCGCTGGTCCCTGGGCTGAGATGGTGATGTGGGTGCCAGTGCTCTACTCCAACAAAGAGCATTTGCCCAGGGCTTAGCTACAAGGAAGGCAATGTCCAGGCCAGGATCAGTAGAAGTGCTCACTGCTTTATTGTAACAGGCATCTGCTGGTCACTTGTCCTGTAGCAGTGAGCTGTGGCACAGTGGCTTGTAGCTGGCTGACACCTTCCCATGTATTAGCAGAGAGTCTAAGATGGCTGCAGGTCCAGCTTCTGGTTTACTGCAGGGGCTCAGTTACCTAGTAGAGGTCGGTGCAGGCTGCCAGGGTTATAGCTCTGCTCAGCCTGATATAATCCTGTCCTCTTACTGATAGTGATGGGGGCGCTGTCACAGCTTCTCTGTCCTGCTACTGCTATGGCAATCCTCACAACACAGTGTCTGAAACACAAGATGGCCACTGCCACACTTCTCCTTCCCTGGCTCTTACAGAATACTACTTCCTCTCCCTGCTATGACTATTTCCTGTTCCAGCTACAGATCCACTCACTATAGTGTGTGTTGCCATGGAGACCACAGCTCACTAGGACAAGTGATACCAGAGAACAACAGCTCAACAACATTACACAAATGAATACAGAACAAACATGACAACACACACAAACCACCACAACATGTAAGGCACTTATATGGCCAAATACCCATTAGTAACTCCTGTGAGGGGGTTACACAGTGACAAACTGGGATTTTGTTGAATGGTGCCAGCAGAACCATCTCAGGATTAATGCTGGGAAGACCAAGGAGATGGTGGTGGACTTTAGTAAACAGAGAAGTGCTCCGACCCCAGTGGAGATCCAAGGAACATGTATTGAGATAGTCAGGACTTATAAGTATCTGGGTGTGCTCCTCAATAATAAACTAGACTGGGCTGATCACCTGGAGGCGCTGCACAGAAAGGGCCACAGCAGACTCTACCTGCTCAGGAGGCTGAGGGCCTTCAGAGTCCAGGGGCCACATCTTAGGGCCTTCTTCAACTCTGTGGTTGCTTCAGCCATCTTTTTCGGTGTGGCCTGCTGGGGGAGCAGTATATCAACCAGGGACAGAAATAGACTTGACAGGCTGATCAGGAGGGCCAGCTCTGTCCTGGGGAGTCCCCTGGACCCAGTACAGGTGGTGGGTGACAGAAGGATACTGTCTGTGGTGACCTCCATGCGGGTGAACAAATCCCACCCCATGTATGAGACCTTGATGGGACTTAGCAGCACTGTAAGTGACCGCCTGCTTCACCCCAAGTGTGAGAAGGAGCGCTATCACAAGTCCTTCCTTCCAACCACGACCAGGCTGTATAATCTACATCAGTCCAAGCAAAGATCATTCCGCACACAGAACTAATGATTATGACTATGAAGTCTTCCTTCTCTCTTCTTCTGTTCCTTAGCTGCTATGGACTCCTAGTATATCTTCTCTTTTCAGCATATGTGTGTCTACTTCTGTAATATATTATTGTGTAGTATCCTGTATCTGTATTACTATGCTGCTGTAACATACTGAAATGTCCCCACTGTGGGACTATTAAAGGATTATCTTATCTTATTATACCCAAGATCTTTCCAGACCCTTGAGTATAATGATTGGAGGGCCAGGAGAGGTGAGGGAACATAAAAAACACTGTTACTTACCTCTCCTGCACTCTGAGAGGCTTTGGGCCTATTTGATGACGTCCCAGAAATCACGTGGGCCAGGGCTGCGTCATTATGTATCGCAACGCAGGCCCGACTCACATGACGTCTGATCCAGCATTGAACATGGCCGAAATCAGCAGGGCATGCGCTGGAGCCCAGGAGAGGTAAGTAACAGTGTTTTTTATGTTTGTATCCTCCCCTAGGTCTCCGATCATTATATTCAGGGGTCTAAGGTCAGGGTTGGGGGGGAGCTATGTTTGCCTTGGGGCCCAGCAATTCCTAATTACGCCACTGGTTATATTGTATGGCGCTACAACACTATAAAAGTCATATAACATCCATGCTTGAACACTCTTGCTGCAAGTGTGATCACCAGTTAGTAAATTCTAATAGGTCGACTGACCAATGTTAATAAAAACCAATTGACAAACGCTAGAATAGAAATTGCTGAATAACCTATCAACAAATGGTGTGTGTGGTTTTTTTAAAATTTCTGCAGGCAATGTGATTAAAAAATGTATCTTTTATTGATGGTGGCATCAAACTGGTTAAAAGGCCGCAAATGGTGTTTTCACTGCTCACAGCCATTGGAGCACAATGTTAGTTGCGTGTTACAGCTACTATGCTCTCCTGATGGCGCCGGCTACATCTTCACAGGATATTATTATGTCAGCCATTTACGTAATAGTGCGTCACTGAGAGTAAACTGGTTAACGTAACCAGCAATACCGCTCCAATGTAAGTTCAATGAAACCGGCCATTGTTGTGGATCCATGATGACATGCTGACATGCAGATTGACAATCAGTATTTGCCACTACAGTCGTGTGCATGTAGCCTAAGATTGTCTCTAAGTCTCTAAACATCAATAGTTATAGCATCTCAGTGTAATAGTTGTTAACTAGAGTAGTAGTTGCCGCATCCTTATAATGCCTTTGGCTCTCTTGAAGGGGTTATCTCAGTTTCTGAAAAATAAATGAATATACATACGTGCCTAATAGCAGATGGTGCCACTATAGCTCTGAAGTAGTTATTGTTATGTTGCCCAGCTTTGTGCAGCACTGTTTTCATTTTTAGAGGGCTTGATGTGGGAAAGCTCCCATAATTCATCTTACAGGCATTTCATGACCCTTTATTACAAGATATAAGGTAGTGCCGTACTCACTGTCTTAATATGCAGAACAGATTTCTGATTTTTTCTGCATTACCTGCTGCCCAGCATGTTAAACTGGTTCCCTCCAAAGACAGGGAGGGAGGCTGAAGATCAAGGTAATAGTAGTAGATAGATAGTATTGGAGATAATTGGCATGTGACATTCCACACTACAAGGTGTAACTTTAGCGTACTTCATACTGATTTTATATTGAGAGTTCCCTCTAGTGGTGGCTGCAGGCTGCCAGAATATTGTATAATTGTATATATATATATATATATATATATATATATATATATATATATTGTAATTTATCTCTGACTATTCAGGGCTATTTAGAGCTTTGTATCACAAAATCTAAATTGAAACTTCTATATAGATATTTAGAAGAATTAACAAGTACAGAATGTTTGACCTAAAATGACATGATGATAAAAGGTGAGCAATAACATAGACCTTAGCTACATCTACTTACCTTTTCACCATCACTACCATAACCTTAAAAGACTATATGGAAAATTCGCCCTGACTTATTTAAAAGAAATTTCTATTCATTTACAATTCCTAGGAGCATTGCTTGATAACCAAAAACTTTACATACATGGCATTTTTCTGGTATTTTCTTTTTCCAACTGCAGCATTCTTCGGGTTCTGATTTTTTTTAGGCATTGTCCTATTGATTCCATTCATCGGAAAAAAGCATGAAAAATGCAGTGAGTCAAAACTTCAAAGGCAAAAAATTCAAAGCAATTCAGATGGTTTTTGTTATTAGTTTTTTTCTTCAAGAAAAAAACATCACCATAGGAAGACCATGAGTTAAGGTAGAAAAAAGTGCTCCCATCTTGATGTTGATGTCAGGGCCTGGTATTGTCGCATCCATAATGATCTGAACTAGAGGTGTCTGGTTGGCTCCAAATTCGTTCTGTGGGAGGAGAACCCAAACATACATTTCATCATCCTGGAAGTGATTATATGGCCCCCACAGAGCCCCCGATCTCATAATTGTTCAGTCTGTCTGGGATTACATGAGGAGATCTGAGATTTGAGCAAGTCTATAGTCACAGAAGATCTATGCTTAGTTCTCCAAGATGTCTGGAACAACCTCCCTGCCGAGTTCCTTGAAAAACTGTCTGCAAGTACCTAGAAGAATTGATGGAAGGCAAAGGGTGGTCACATCAAATATTGATGGCATTTACATTTCTCTTTTGTCCTCTCACTCTGCAGTCCATTAATTGACGGAAATAAACTATTAACACTTGTGTATTATGAAAGGATTCTTACATTGCAGCTTAAACACACACACACACACCTGCCTAAAACTTTTGCACAACACTGTACATTCAAAGGTTAGAAAACTCTGAATGCAGTGATCCAAAAAATGAAATAATACTGTCGGCTAAAATATCTGTGTCTCCAAGGAGATAAACGTATATATGTGATGTAATAAGTACTATGTAGAGGTGCTGACATTCTGACTACATTGTTGATACTAGTATTCTCCAGAATTAGGCCTGGTTCACATCTGCGTTTGGTATTCCATCCGGGGAGTCCACTTGGGGACCCCCCGAACAGAATAACGAACACATTAAAAAGTGGTTAGCAGAGAAACCACACGGACCCCATAGACTATAATGGTGTCTGTGTGTTTTCCGCGCGATGTCCGCATGAAGCATGCGGAGAGAAAAGTACTGCATGCAACACTTTTTTCTCCGCATGATTCATGCAAGGAGACCACACAGCAAACACACGGACCCCATTATAGTCTAGGGGTCTGTGCGGTTTCTCTGCTAACAGAATACCGAACGCAGATGTGAACCAGACCTAAGATGGAGTGAACCTCAAGTTAGGCTGGAATCACACATGACTTTTTTTCTGTTCTTAATGAAGTTTCTTGAGCCAAATAAGAGTAAATACAACAAAGATTTTTTAATATATTTTACAGTTTTTGAAGATCATAGAGGGTGAGAATCTAGGTGGGATCTAGGTAGAAGAGACCTTTTTTTTATCCACACCAAAGACTGAATAAAAATCCTGAACATTAGAGATGAGCGAGTAGTATTCGATCAAGTAGGTATTCAATCGAATACTACGGTATTCGAAATATTCGTACTCGATCGAATACTACTAGCTATTCACAGTAAATATTCGATTCAGAGCCAGCGTTGATTGGCCGAATGCTATACACTGTATAGCATTCGGCAAATCAACGCTGGTTTTGCAGCAGGCTCGTCCTTGCTATTCAGGAGAGCAGGCAGCTTGCTGTTACGAGGGAGCTTACTTTTTCTCATAGGAATGAATTGACCAGCGTTGATTGGCCAGTGTACAGCATTCGGCCAATCAACGCTGGTTCTGCCGGAGGCTCATCTGTGAGGAGGTGGAGTCTAAGTTCGGACCACAGCAGTCTCCATTGTGGTCCGATTTTAGACTCCGCCTCCTCACAGACGAGCCTCCAGCAGAACCAGCGTTGATTGGCTAAATGCTGTACACTGGCCAATCAACGCTGGGCAAAAACCCAAATGTAAAGCACCATGGAATTAATGGTGCTGTATAAATAAACAATAATAATAATAATGATAATAATTCATTCCTATGAGAAAAAGTAAGCTCCCTTGTAACAGCAAGCTGCCAGCTCTCCTGACTAGTAAGGACGAGCCTGCGGCAAATCAACGCTGGTACTGCAGCAGGCTAGTCTTTGCTAGTCGGGAGAGCTGTCAGCTTGCGGTTACGAGGGAGCTTACTTTTTATCAGCACAACTGCAAGCACTGTGCAGTTAAAGCGCACGGACCCCATAAACTATAATGGGGTTTGTGCGCTTTAACTGCACAGCGCTCCTCCTAAACACTCTCCTCCTGCTATTCGTGGACTTCTCCTTTAGTCGAATAGTGGTTTCCCCTGAAACGAGCATTTTTCCCATAGACTATAATGGGATTCGATATTCGATCGAGTAGTCGAATATTGAGGCTCTACTCGAAACGAATATCGAATCTCAAATATTTCACTGTTCGCTCATCTCTACTGAACATGTGTCCTTAACCTAACAGAGTTTTACACTTGCATAGAATCCCATGCCTTGTATTAATATGACCACTAGGGGCAGCATTCCACCAGCATCCAGGCATAAGATATTATTGTATTCTGCCAAGTGATCAATATATCAACGCCTTCACGCTAATACAGTCATGATGAGAAATAAGTTTATTTGTGAGAAAATTATTCCTACATTTTATCCCTTTCCCTAGACATTTATGAATACAATTATGGCTTCCCGGTGTCCACTAATACCATTCAGATAATTATGAGATTCCCAGTGGTAAAGATTCCTGTCTCAGAAATGCAGTTTAAGGAAGTGAAGTACTAATAGATTAGGTGTAAACTAGGTGTGAACTAGGACATGACGCCTGCTAGAAATATATTGTTGGGTTACATTTTATGTTTTTCTCATTTCGTACCTGTCAACTATATATCTGGTGCGTGAGTCATAGATGGAGTCAATAAATAGTAATACTGTGGTAATGTTTCCCTGATAACAGTGCCAAGATCCAGCACCGCATAATAGTCTGATATAATGCCCACATACTGTGCCCATATAGATCCACACAGCATAATATCAGTATCACAGTGAAGGCCATTACTCAGCTCAGACAATGATAGGTGAATACTGCTAAAGGTTTGGGAAAATGCTCCTTGTACCTATACTATAGTTCAGCCCCATGATGTGAACTCCAAAAAAATATATATTGTTCACAATGGTGTTCACATTAGTGTTTGTATGTCCCATTTTATCCTTTTTTTTTTTTTAATCACTGACCACTATATGAGTACGGGTTCTCATATTTCAAGGAATCATCCCTCGACCACCTTCACCAACCCACTTCAACTTCTTAAATCCTTACAACAGCCTAAGGAGTCTACCACCACCCCTATGCATATTCAACTCCCACCGCCATAATACAGAGCACATTACACTGATAAACAACATACCATTGTTATATACCGTATATACTCGAGTATAAGTCGACCCGAATATAAGCCGACCCCCTAATTTTACCACAAAAAACTGGGAAAATTTATTGACTCGAGTATAAGCCGAGGGGGGGAAATGCAGCAGCTACTGGAAAATTTCAAAAATTAAAATGGTCGGAGTTTTTGGGTGCAGTAGATGCTGGGTGATGGGGAAGGGGAGGGGGTGTTTTGGTTGTCTGTCTGCCCCTTCCCTGAGTTTGAGGACTGTTTTTTTTTTTTTTCCCCCCACTTGGAATTCAGCCTGGCTGAATATAGGGTATCTGCAGTGCTCCTATTAACCCCCTCTCGACGGAACAGGAGCACTGCAGATGCCCTATATTCAGTAGACCGGGCACTTTCAGACACCTAATATGTATGTGTTTCATAGTCATTTTCTACTTTTGTATGTATTCTAGGGAAAGGAGGGATTAAGAGCTTTTATTTATTTATTTTGCACTATTTTATGGGAGATTCTATACAATGATTTTGTGGCTGGTCATAGACCCCCCCATCCTCCTGAAAAAAAAAAAAAAAAAATATTTTTTTTTTTTTTGCTGAATCGAGTATAAGCTGAGGGAGGCTTTTTCAGCACAAAAACTGGGCTGAAAAATTCGGCTTATACTCGAGTATATACGGTATGTCACTGTTGTAGATTTGGAGAAAATCAACTTTGAAGTGTTATGCAAATGAGACAGTTGGTACAACGGGGGTAGGCCTTAAGCTACCTGGAGAACCACTCTTGCCTCTCAGACCCCTACCATCTTCTACCTGCAGTACTCTGTGCAGTGAGAGTTGCTCTTCCCACTGATATGATATCCCCTGTCCTACTTGAACAGCAAGAGAATTGAAGGCCCGCCCCAGTGCACAACCTGCCTCATTTGCATAAGATTTAAAAGTATTTTTTCTCCAAATCTATAAAAATGACATAACAGTACATATAAAAGTTATCACTGTAATGTGCTATGTAATGTGGTGGTGGCAGGTGTGTTTGCTTGGTGGAGGTGGAATACTCCCTTTAAAGAGGACCTTTCGCCACCTTCACCAATACCACTTTGTCCTTCGATAGGTGCCACTCCACTGACTCCAATGCAGTTGAAATGTTTTCTCTAGCAATCATTTCTGTTAATTTCAGCACAATTGCACCAGATTCAGTGGACTGGCATCTATTGAAGGAGGCAAAGAGTTGGAGTAGGTGGAGATGGTGAAGCTACAAATTTGTCAGAGTAACTTCACAACTGAGTCAGGCAGGAGATGTCAGAAAAACGAAGGATCTCCCAACTCAACTTCTTATTGAAACAATTGGTCAACATCATAGTCATTGCTTATGGGCACCTCAGGGAAGCTTGTCTGTAATAATGACTTACGCTAGGTTCACATCTGCATTCAGGTTTCCTTTGGGTTGTCCACTTGGGGAACCCCTGAACGGAAACCTAATCTGCTAAAAAAAAGCGGACACCTGCGGACCCCATAGACTATAATGGATTCTGCTGGATTTCCGACCGGTTTCCGCCCAAAAAGGGCGAAAAATGCGGAGAGAAAAGCGCTGCCTCTGCATTTTTCAAGCAGAATGGGGAACGGAATCCCCCAGGAGAGCAGGCACGAACCTAGCCTTAAATATAACTTCCTTTCTCTTCTAAGTCTACTTATTTTGTATGTTACACTGTTAATATTGCTTTATAAAAAAACAATAAACTTGAAAATTTTCTAAAAAAAACAAATTTATATCATATAACACTGTTAATAAATTCCTTAAGGAGTTGTTATTTGGTGACTGATGTTGCTATTTGGTGTTGTTGTTACTTGAGAACTGTTTGGCGGTACTTTGTTAGGGAGCGTTCACACTACCGTCAGTGCCTGACAGTTAGTGTCCGCTGCTAATGTCCGTGAAAAATCTTGTGCGGACATTAGGAGCGGACACTAGCTGTGTCCGTGACATTTTGCTTTGATTTAAATGGAGATCGGTTGTGTTCTTTTACTGTCCATGTCTGTCCTTAAAGAGGACCTTTCACCACTTTTGGGCACATGCAGTGTTATATACTGCTGGAAAGCTGACAGTGCGCTGAATTCAGCGCACTGTCGGCTTTCCCGATCCGTGCCCGGTGTAAAGAGCTTACGGTGCCGGTACCGTAGTGCTCTATGGTCAGAAGGGCGTTTCTGACCATTAGCCAGGAACGTCCTTCTGCCTCGCGGCGCCTATCGCGCTGTGCTTTGGAGCGGGGAGGAACGCCCCCTCCCGCTCCTGATAATACTCGTCTATGGACGAGCTGTGTGAGCAGAGGGAGGGGGCGTTCCTCCCCGCTCCACAGCACAGCGCGATTGGCGCCGCGAGGCAGAAGGACGTTCCTGGCTAATGGTCAGAAACGCCCTTCTGACCATAGAGCACTACGGTACCGGCACCATAAGCTCTTTACACCGGGCACAGATCGGGAAAGCCGACAGTGCGCTGAATTCAGCGCACTGTCAGCTTTCCAGCAGTATATAACACTGCATGTGCCCAAAAGTGGTGAAAGGTCCTCTTTAAAGGGGTTGTCCCGTCACAAGGATCCTATCTGTACTGCTTGTTAATGTGAATGTAAGACTTTTGCTAAATACACTGCTTCAGCAAAACTGCTTTGTTTGTCCACTATATTACTTTATTCATTTTTCTGTGGCCACAGCCCTGACCTAGCTGCTCCTGAGTCAAGTGATGTATCTGCTGCTCTCAGGGGGAGGGAGGAGGGGCTAAGTGTACGGGAGCGAGCCTGGAGGAGGGGGTAGTTTACCCTTTGGGGGAAGGGGCCGCCAATGCAGGGTTAGACGCCGGCACAGGTGAAGCCAGCAACAGAGGAGGAGCGGAGTAACAGCATCGCTTCTGCCACTGCTGGCTTCATGCAGGGCAGAAGCATAGCGATGTTGCTGGCTTCACCTGTGACGGCGTCTAACACTCCCCAGCATCCGCTGTAATAGAGAGGCGGATGCTGGGGACTGTTAGACGCTGGCAGAAGCGATGCTGTTATTCCGCTCCGGGGTCACATATGCAAAGCCAAGCGGCGAGATGCCGCCGGCCCTGCGTGCACGCTCATACACCAGTCTAGCCTTCACAATGCGAATACAGACCCGGAATCCTGTCGGGTCTGTATTTGCATTGTGAAGGCTAGACTGGTCTATGAGCACGCACGCAGGGCCGGCGGCATCTCGCCGCTTGGCTTTGCATATGTGACCCCTCCCACCAATGACGAAACAAAGCCGGAAGACTGAAGATTTCAAAGAAACGAAGACTGGTGAGTATGCAACATGGGACAACCCCTTTAACTGTCCGTTCCCAAAGATGTCTGACTTTTCAAGCAAACAGCAAAAACCTACATGTCGGGTTTTGCTGTCTGCTTGAAAAGTCGGACATTTTTGGGAACGGACAGTTAAGGACAGACACGGACAGTAAAAGAACGCACCCGATCTCCATTTAAATCAATGCAAAATGTCACAGACACAGCTAGTGTCCGCTGCTAATATCAGCACAAGATTTTGCACGTACATTAGCAGCGGACACTAGCTGTCGGACACCGACGGTAGTATGAACGCTCCCTTAGTCATTGTGTGGCAGTGTTATAGTACAGAATTTTTGCTGTGTATGGTGTTTATTTGGATAACTATATGGAAGTGTTATTAGGCTGTATATAACATTGTGCGGCACTTATACAGTAAATAGGAGCTTCATAGTGTAGTTATTTGTAAAGTGTATGACAAACCACCATGCTGTATGTGGGATGGGAGTGGTACGGCCACAGGAGGTACCACAAAAAGTAAAAATATGCACTGGGATTCAGTCGTCTATATTACGATGGGGGACAGTGTTACCTCCTTACTGCCTAAACCTAAGTGAGTGATAGCATCTCTGTACAACTACCAAGCTCTCTGCATGATCCCAGTATGGGTGGGGTGATAATGACACCTATTAAGATACTATAGCAGTCAGGAAAAGTAGGTTTTGAAAGGAAGCAAATTGTAGAGAATCAATAGAAGAATGCTGCAGAAATTGGTTTTATTATTGATGTCTTTGTCTCGGCATTAGAGCCAGTGCTGAATAAAGTATTATTTTCCTGAAGATCCTCATAAGGATATATCCACGACAATGGCCTCACTTGTGATTAGATTCTCATCTCAGCGATTTTAATACTATTTATATGTAGAAAAACAGCAGAAAACATTGAACATCGTGTCTACAAGCCGCATTATTTACACTAACCCTTTTAGGCCCACACACACAAGCCTTATTATTAGGCCATTTAGTACTAAAGCAATATTCCTAATGAAAATCATTTATGGCAGTCTGCCTTTCATATGGAGCAATAGAGCCTGAGGAGGCCCCAAAAGTCTCATGCGGTAGCTGGGAAGGCTGGTGGAGTTTTTGCCTTGAGGCCAAGGAGATTTAAGATACATATCAGACCATAAATGGTGTATTAGTGTGAGATCTATGGAGGTCAATGCAAGGATGTTTCTCATTGGAAATCATCTTAAAAGTGTATTCTAGCCACAAGTATTTATCACTATCCACTAGATCAGGGGTACTCATATACTTTCATCTAAAGACCACTGACCAGGGTCCCCCATTAAGTGTAGGTCTGAGCTGAACATTAGCTGAATATGTGGAATATTTGTTGAATTTTTTGGACAATAAGATTTACTCCAGGTTTAGACAAGAAAAAATAGGGAAAATATTTAATCTAAATTTAACCTTCCCTGGTTGTCAAATAGAGTCAAAGAGTCAATGTCACTAACTGGTGAGAGTTCACTAAGGAGCTGTGGGGGAGGGGGTATTAAAGAGCTTTATACTGTGTGCTAATGTGGCATTATATAGTGTAGGGGCCACTAATGTGTCATTATACTGTGTGTGGGCCACTAATGTGTCATTATACTGTGTGTGTGTGTGGGGGGGGGGGCAATAAGGAACTTTATATTGTGTGTAGAGGTAATAATGTGATATACTGTGTGGGAGCATTAACATGGTATTATACTGTGTGTGGGGCAATAAGGAGCAATATACTGTGTGGGGGTCTCTAAGGAGCTTTAGTGCCTCCCACACAGTATAATGCCACATTAGTGGCCCCCATATATTATAAAGAACTACTGGGGTCCCTCCCCCATGCCATAGAGTACCCATTAGTGCCCCATACACACAGTATAATGCTCCTGCGTGTCCCACATAGAGTAATCCATCTTTGTCCCCCACAATTAACACTAACAGAGGTTAGGAGAAAGGTTAATCTCTGGACCACTGTCCCCTAAGCCTTGATACTTTCTTCTGATCTTTGTCATGTTGAAAGAGCCTGATGGCAGAGGGGCCACACAGTGGCTCAGTGGTTAGCACTGCAGCCTTTCAGCACTGGAGTCCTGGTGTTCAAATCCCGCCAAGGGCATAAAACCATCTGCATGGAGTTTATAGATTCTCCCTGTATTTGCATGGATTTCCATCCCATATTCCAAAGACATACTGATAGGGGAAAAAAAAGTACATTGTGAGCTCTGTGTGGGGCTCACAATCTACATTAAAAAAAGAGCCTGATGGCAGGGCCAAACAGCTGGCTTTATGCACATGAGTGTGTAGCCTGAGGCTTGGTTCTGATTTTTATAGGACCTGCTCTATAAATATAGGAATGGACCAGAATGTAGCTTGGGCTGCACTCAGGTTGCACACTCAGGGCCGTTCCCACGATGTAACGTGGCGCTAATTCTGTGTCAGAGTGAGCCCTTCAAAACAGAATCCCATTGACTTCAAAGAGTGCCATCTTACACTTGCTACACATTGAAATCAATGGGAGGCTTTTTAACCCATTGATTTCAATGTGTTACGCGCGTTAAACGGAATCCATTGAAGTAAATGGAATTCTGTTTTGAAGCACTCACTCTGACACGTGTTTACGTGTCAGAATGAGCACCACGTTACATTGTGGGAACGGGCCCTCAGTCCCTGTGACTCCATGAGAGATGGAAATCTGGCTTTATCTGTTTCTGGTGAGGCCATAACCCTTGAGTGGAGTGGAAGGGCATATGCTTCACCACTGCTCCAAGAAACTCCACTTGCTGCAGCAATGTTGAGGGCAGGTATGGAGAAATCTTTGATTTAATTGGAGAAATGGACCATATGGTAATGCATCTCTCTGCAGACGACAGTCCGCCTTTCCAAGGTCATACATCCCATATGCGACTAGTATAAAACACTTTTGGAGACTGGAGGTCCATTATTTGTTGCCCTATCTGTATTGCCGTTGGCTGATAAGAACTTGTGTAGGCCTTCCCTATCCAGAGGAACAGCATGAAATGGTAAGGGGCAGGGAAATTGACCCAAAAGGCTTGTTAAAGTTAAGATGGAACAAACAACAGACCCTGCTCTCCTAGGTCATAATTCAGAAGAAGTCAATACAGAAGGATAGGGTAAAGCTGTCCAATGACTTGTGCTGTAGAGTTCTCCCCAGATTCATAACATCTCCATATATGTATGTAAGCACAGTGGAATGAGCATTGCCTTAATGTTTGTTTTATCAAAAATGAGACAAAGTCCAGAATAGAGTCAATACTTAAATTCACACAATACTATTTTGTGATTTTTGACTCATTTTTTTTTATAAAAGAAGCATTGAGAAACTACTCGTTGTTCTACTGGCCTCTTTTCCTAGGTGGCAGTACCTGGCACTACAATGATAGGTTCAATTTGATGTTTGCTATGGGGCCCCCTCATATGGGGGGGCTCTTAATTTATGTACATTGAGAGCCCCTTATAAGGCTCCCAATGTACATTTTTCCCTATTAGTATGTCAGGAAATCCATGCAAACATGGGGAGAACATACAAATTCCATGCAGATATTTTGTCCTTAGTAGGATTTGAACCCAGGACTCCAGCACTGCAGTGCTAACAACTGTGCCACCGTGTTGCCCCCCACTGATCCACCGTGTTACCCCCACACACACACACTGAGCCAACGTGTTGCCCCGTGTGGGGCCCTTTCTATGCTTGATCTCTGCCCTAGATTATTAGATTTCTGGGGGGTCCCAACTGACAGACAACCAAGTATCTCACTGACATCTTATAAACCCCAATCATAGAAATCATTTATATCTTGCACCAGTTAATAATACTGCATCAAATGGATTTATCTTTCTCACCGAAAAGAAAGAAACCCATAGAGACTGGTTTCTCTGAAGTATTTTATCGAACAATACAGCAGGAATGTCTCCCCATGAATATATGGCACTCGCCCCTGACCCACATCCACAAAGTAATGCATTTGCGACTGTTGGTTATGAAAGAGAATAAAACATAATTACATGTTAATATGTTGTCTATGCACAAGAGGACGGACGTGGAGTCTTGCCGTTGATGAAATTTCAGCTATCCTGGCTGGAGGTGCTTAAAAGATTAATAGAACGCGCTGTACGCGGAGATTAGTCACAATTGTTCTGCATATGGTCAGGCGGGTGGACAGCAAGATCGTACTACAATAAGATACAAAAAAACATATTAAAATTCGGATTTAACCTTGGTGTAAAGAAGATCAGCCTGGAAGCCTGGAATGAAAGGAAATTGCATATAAATAATGGAAAGCCCCGAAAATAAGTGATGTTCTCTCCGTCACCGAGTTGCTGCAAGGAAAGAATAGAGGAAACTGAACTCAGTGTGAACAGTAAAACTCATAGCTGGAAAATTTTCTTTAGATGTTTTGGTAACACTGGTTAAAGGGGTTCTTCAGGACAGGATATGCCATCAGTGTTTAATCGGTGGGATTGCAACTTCAATTTCCTGTGGGTGCACTATCGCCTAGTGAAACTGGTTCTGTATCACCAATTTATTACTATAGAAGAACAGCCTAGAACAGATATCCCCAGCCACTTCAGTCTCCTTCAAACAAATGGGTATTCCAATCTCAGCCATCTAAGGCTAAGGGTAAGTTCACACGATGTAACGTTGAGCGTGATCTGGCACGTATACACGTGCCAGCAGATGACGCGCTCAAAATGCTCCCATTGATTTCAATGGGAGTTAGGAGCATATACGCCGCGTTATTTTGCGCCCTAACTCCCATTGAAATCAATGGGATCTTTTACGGCACGCAAACTCTGACACGCCGTATACATGCCAGATCACGCTCAACGTTACATCGTGTGAACTTACCCTAAGATGGGAACATTCCTTTAACCTGGCCACTGGCTTGGGCCGGGGGCCCATGTGGCATAAATGGCCGTGATTTGGCCATAGTGGAAACGCCATGGAAAAAAGAAGCCGTATTCTAAAGTGTCTAAAAAGTGGATGGGATTATAAGGACTCATATCCACACATTGCAAAAAATACGCCCAGTGGGCACGCTACAATTTCCAAAGCCGATATTCCAATCTCATCCATCAAAAGCTAACATAGGAATATACCTTTAAGCTTGCCGTATGTGTTAAACTGTTTCTGGCCAAGCCCTCCAATATTGGTTGGCCTTGGGAATAGAGATGGATGAACCGATTCTACATAAACTATGTTCGACCCCAATATTGTTCAGTGATTCACTTCACACTAACTAAAATTGGTGCCACCACATATATTGTACAGTAAAAATACAGCAGAGACAAGTATCTTGTGAGTCACTGTGATGTTTTGGCACCACCTGTCAGCCTCTCAGCCAATAGTCATTGGTAGACGGACACCTTATAGTGCTAGTAGTCATATACAGTATAGAAGGTTGTGTGTTCTGGAGCACAAGGCATATCAGTGATGGTGGAAGTAGGAGATGGATATGTTATTCATCACTGTATGATACAAAGCACTGAGTCCCACTAGACTTACAATGCAGATAGGAGTAGGAGAATTAGAACAGAGTTTAGTCAGATTTAGTCAGGCTGCTGCTGATGACTCAGTAGCTTCCCTACCCTCACCTCCCCCTGTGTACATACAGCAGACAGTGCTCACTGAACTTCTGATGCTCGTTGCCGGCTAATTAGCATATCAATAAAAGCGGCTAATTCAAAATGGCTGAGAGGATTTACATATAAAAGGTATGTGTGGAATAGCCATTCTAAAGGCTAAGCAAATATATGCTTAGTTAAAATGAGTTTTCCCCATGATAGAATCCCTTTAATACAGATGAAAGTGTTCATTGCACTGTTAACAGAATCAGGTCCTGTTCACATAGTGGAATCTGACGCTGATTTTGGAGCAGATTCCTCCCCAAATCAGCAGCAGATTCTTCCCTCACTCTGACTCCCATTGAAAACAATTAGTGCAGGACGCTGACAAAAAAAAGTGTCCTGCTGGATCTTGCTGCGGATTCTGCAGCTGATTCTGAGACCACAACTTGAGACTCTGCACTGGTTAGACTCAGATTTATTTGGGCCTAATCAATGGTGGAAGCCACAAGGGCCTGCTGATGCTCTGTATCCACCACCGTGAGCAGAATATAAAGAGGAATCCAGGGCAGATGTCTGCCTAAAATTCCTCTTTACTTTCTGAAGTAGATATAGGTTGTATCTACTTGTATGGAATGGACTGTATTACACTCCACTCCAGTAGGTCCGCCTCAGCAAAAAGAAACACCCATTTGCACGTGGGATGCACCAAAAGGGGCCCACTGAGCCTCTGTCCCCAGGGGCCCTCAAAAACCTGGAGCCGGCCCTCTTTATATCGAGATCACAAATGTTGGCAATGGTTGGTCATTAGTATGGACAGCACATTAACATGTAAAAGAGGCGGTAAGTAGGAATTCAGGACATTGTAGGGCAAATTTAATTATACAGACACAACATCCACTGTTGTGGTATACTGCAATCATAATGTAGCTTGTGCCATATATTTTAAGATGGTGCATTCCAGTTATGGAAATGTTATACATCGATCTGCATTGAAAAGAGGACTGAAATCCGCCTCAAAATCCTGACCAAAAAGACGGCTCCCATTGAAATCAATGGGAGCCGGTCAGTTCTTTTTTTTCCAGGAGCCGTTTGTTCCAGCTCCCAGAAAAAAAAGGGAGATGCTCATTCTTTCAAGCAGATTCATCTTGTGACATCCGCCTGAAAACACTCCCTCCCAACTAGGCCCATTCATTTGGGCCTAATCCGGAGTGGAGTGCGCGAATGGATGCTGGTGCAGTGCAGCGGCATCCAGTCGCAGCTACCCGTATTGCCGCCTCAGGTTCCGGACCAAAAACCCTAAAGGTTCTGCACCAACTGAATGTTATTTATCAAGCTATAGGCAGGGTCATACCTCCTGGTGATTGTGCCTTCAAGCCTAGTCCATTGTTCTAAAGAGTCCCAAGTACAAGTCATGGATTCAGGCAGGAGAGAATGAATGAACATCAAATAATCGGGCTGAAGAGATCCAAGTAGATCGAAACAGCTGTCCTCGATTGAGAGACTATACCTGGTAATAATCCCAGCGTCATTGCAAAACAAAGGCCTCTTGGAAGGTCGGCATGATGCTAAAGGGAGCAGCCATTATTGGGTTATTTCACTGGAATCCTGTCATAAGACAGGCTTGCACATTCCAGTGAGCGCCCTCTATTGGTTTGCAACTGAGGCAGCAACTGTCTTCCTAATTACATCATGGAAGGCAGATTTGCATATTCTTCCCATAGTTCCTTGCAAAGTGGAGTGCTAAAGGCTTAACAAGTCTCCACACACTTATATGGTGGTCTCTCCCTAAGGAGTGACAATATCCCCTTAACCCTGAACATCAAATAGGCCTGGTCCCATAACAGAGTCATGATCAGTTTCCACAATAGGGACACCAAAAGTGCAGTATGACCTATAATCCCACTTATCTATTAGTGACCATTATATCTGAGTAAGGCATCAAGCCCCGGCAAAGCCATATCTTTTAGATGCAGATACTTTACATGAAAAAATATGAAATCATGTTATATTTCCGGAAGCGAGGGCGAGTCTACAGCTGCACATAACTCACGCCAACATATCCTTCCATATTTTTGATGATGTGATTTTTTTTTTGTAGTCTGGGCATGGAGAAATAGCATTTTGTAATTATGGGATAGTTTTACACTCTTTCAGTTACGTAAATCCTGCCGCCTCTGGTAATTGTACTCAATTGCAATAACAAGCCATAAATCCCAAGTGTCCAATGATGATCTGTATAGATAAACTATAGCAGCTAATTGTGTGTGGGTTTGGCGCCAATATTCAGAATGGTTTCTATTTTATATTATTGCACATTTTAGTACATGTTGTTATGAGATGAATTGTACGGTCATAGATTTGAATGACTCCTATTTATTCCATGGCCATCGCATAAAAGAGGGTATGACTTAACATTGAGGTTTCTGGAGAGAACTGTGCAGAATACACAAAGTATTGTTACCTCTACTTTCCTCTGCTGTCCTGGCAGTAGAGCCCTGTCCTCTTTGCCCATATCTGGTTCAAGAGCTGCGCGGCAAGGATGTCACCAACTACCACACGCAACTTATGAAGCCAGAGATCGGCCACAGGAGGGGTCACTGACTGGAGTGGTGGAACCAAATACTGGTGAAAGGACTGTGGTCATGCGGTAGTAATGGTACAGAGAAGAAGAGGTGAGTAAATCTTTTTGTTTTACACCATTTATTGCAGTCACCAAGTTCTGAATACATGAACCAAATGTTTATTTGTGATGGGATCTTTGTTGCAACCTCTGACCACACATTAGGTAGGGACTTGTTATGACGGAGATATAATACTGTGTAAGGGTGCATTCACACTGAGTAAACGCTAGCTTATTCTGAACGTAAAACACGTTCAGAATAAGCGGCGTCTAAAGCAGCTCCATTCATTTCTATGGGAGCGGGGATACGAGCGCTCCCCATAGAAATGAATGGGCTGCTTCTTTCACTCCGTGCAGTCCCATTGAAGTGAATGGGGAGTGCCGGCGTGTACGCTCCGGCATGAGCAGAGCTTGCCGTATACGCCGGCACTCCCCATTCACTTCAATGGGACTGCACGGAGTGAAAGAAGCAGCCCATTCATTTCTATGGGGAGCGCTCGTATCCCCGCTCCCATAGAAATGAATGGAGCTGCTTTAGACGCCGCTTATTCTGAACGTGTTTTACGTTCAGAATAAGCTAGCGTTTACTCAGTGTGAATTCACCCTAAGGGCACTAAGGGGGCATTATTCTGTGTGAGGGATATTAACAGGATGTTATATTGTGTGGGTTCCACTAACATGTAATTATACTGTGTGGGTTTACAAAGGGGGCATTATGATATTTAGGGGTAACTTAGGTACTTTACTGTGTGGGGAACTACTAAGGAAGAATTATACTGTAAGGGGAAGATATACTTTGTGGAGGGCACTAATGAGGCATAATACTGTGTGAGGGCATTATACTTTGTGGGACAAAATTAAGGGGCATTATGCTGTGTGGGGGCAAAAATGGATTTGGTAGACTTCAAATGGGCCAAGGCAGATTTAGCAACATTGCTTAACACAAATTCGCCACTTAGATGTGTCCTTTTTGGGTCCACACAGGATTTACCGTATTTTTTGGATTATAAGATGCATCGGACCTTAAGGTTTTAGAGAAGGGAAATAGGGGGGGAAAAATTGAAGCAAAAAAATGTGGCAAAATATTTAATAACATCTGGAAGTTGTAGCTTTGCAACAGCTGTAAGGCCACAATGACAGGTGGCCCTGCAGGAGATGCATAGGGCGTCTTTTTTTGTGGGTCTTTTTTGTGGGCCAGGTGTAGTTTTTAGTTAAACCACTTTGGGAATGTCTATCGCGTTGATCACTTCTTATTCGAATCAGAGGTGAAACAGCAAAAAAAAAAACTGGCAGTAAAGTACTTTTGATTCTTTCTCCTGCTGTGATGTTCACTAGAGATGAGCGAACACTAAAATGTTCGAGGTTCGAAATTCGATTCGAACAGCCGCTCACTGTTCGAGTGTTCGAATGGGTTTCGAACCCCATTATAGTCTATGGGGAACATAAACTCGTTAAGGGGGAAACCCAAATTCGTGTCTGGAGGGTCACCAAGTCCACTATGACACCCCAGGAAATGATACCAACACCCTGGAATGACACTGGGACAGCAGGGGAAGCATGTCTGGGGGCATAAAAGTCACTTTATTTCATGGAAATCCCTGTCAGTTTGCGATTTTCGCAAGCTAACTTTTCCCCATAGAAATGCATTGGCCAGTGCTGATTGGCCAGAGTATGGAACTCGACCAATCAGCGCTGGCTCTGCTGGAGGAGGCGGAGTCTAAGATCGCTCCACACCAGTCTCCATTCAGGTCCGACCTTAGACTCCGCCTCCTCCGGCAGAGCCAGCGCTGATTGGCCGAAGGCTGGCCAATGCATTCCTATGCGAATGCAGAGACTTAGCAGTGCTGAGTCAGTTTTGCTCAACTACACATCTGATGCACACTCGGCTCTGCTACATCAGATGTAGCAATCTGATGTAGCAGAGCCGAGGGTGCACTAGAACCCCTGTGCAAACTCAGTTCACGCTAATAGAATGCATTGGCCAGCGCTGATTGGCCAATGCATTCTATTAGCCCGATGAAGTAGAGCTGAATGTGTGTGTTAAGCACACACATTCAGCACTGCTTCATCACGCCAATACAATGCATTAGCCAGTGCTGATTGGCCAGAGTACGGAATTCGGCCAATCAGCGCTGGCTCTGCTGGAGGAGGCGGAGTCTAAGGTCGGACCTGAATGGAGACTGGTGTGGAGCGATCTTAGACTCCGCCTCCTCCAGCAGAGCCAGCGCTGATTGGCCGAATTCCGTACTCTGGCCAATCAGCGCTGGCCAATGCATTCTATTAGCCCGATGAAGTAGAGCTGAATGTGTGTGCTAAGCACACACATTCAGCACTGCTTCATCACGCCAATACAATGCATTAGCCAGTGCTGATTGGCCAGAGTACGGAATTCGGCCAATCAGCGCTGGCTCTGCTGGAGGAGGCGGAGTCTAAGGTCGGACCTGAATGGAGACTGGTGTGGAGCGATCTTAGACTCCGCCTCCTCCAGCAGAGCCAGCGCTGATTGGCCGAATTCCGTACTCTGGCCAATCAGCGCTGGCCAATGCATTCTATTAGCCCGATGAAGTAGAGCTGAATGTGTGTGCTTAGCACACACATTCAGCTCTACTTCATCGGGCTAATAGAATGCATTGGCCAATCAGCGCTGGCCAATGCATTCTATTAGCTTGATGAAGCAGAGTGTGCACAAGGGTTCAAGCGCACCCTCGGCTCTGATGTAGCAGAGCCGAGGGTGCACAAGGGTTCAAGTGCACCCTCGGCTCTCCTACATCAGAGCCGAGGGTGCGCTTGAACCCTTGTGCAGCCTCAGCTCTGCTACATCAGAGCCGAGGGTGCGCTTGAACCCTTGTGCACACTCTGCTTCATCAAGCTAATAGAATGCATTGGCCAGCACTGATTGGCCAGAGTACGGAATTCGGCCAATCAGCGCTGGCCAATGCATCCCTATGGGAAAAAGTTTATCTCACAAAAATCACAATTACACACCCGATAGAGCCCCAAAAAGTTATTTTTAATAACATTCCCCCCTAAATAAAGGTTATCCCTAGCTATCCCTGCCTGTACAGCTATCCCTGTCTCATAGTCACAAAGTTCACATTCTCATATGACCAGGATTTGAAATCCACTATTCGTCTAAAATGGAGGTCACCTGATTTCGGCAGCCAATGACTTTTTCCAATTTTTTTCAATGCCCCCAGTGTCGTAGTTCCTGTCCCACCTCCCCTGCGCTGTTATTGGTGCAAAAAAGGCGCCAGGGAAGGTGGGAGGGGAATCGAATTTTGGCGCACTTTACCACGCGGTGTTCGATTCGATTCGAACATGGCGAACACCCTGATATCCGATCGAACATGTGTTCGATAGAACACTGTTCGCTCATCTCTAATGTTCACCCAACGGGAAAAATATTTTTATTAGTTTGTAGACCGGGTATTTTTGGACACAGGGATACCTAATTTGTATGTGTTTTACAGTAATTTTCTACTTTTATATGTATTCTAGGCAGTGGCGTAACTAGGAATGGCGGGGCCCCGTGGCGAACTTTTGACATGGGCCCCCCCCCCAAACCGACGCCGAAGACCTCAACCGACCCCCTCCTCAGAACTCTATTATGTCCCTTAGTAAGCCCTGCACACAGTATTATGTCCATTAGTGTCCCCTGCACACAGTATTAACCCCAATAGTGGCCCCTGCACACAGTATTAACCCCAATAGTGTCCCCTGCACACAGTATTAACCCCAATAGTGTCCCCTGCACACAGTATTAACCCCAATAGTGTCCCCTGCACACAGTATTAACCCCAATAGTGTCCCCTGCACACAGTATTAACCCCAATAGTGTCCCCTGCACACAGTATTAACCCCAATAGTGTCCCCTGCACACAGTATTAACCCCAATAGTGTCCCCTGCACACAGTATTAACCCCAATAGTGTCCCCTGCACACAGTATTAACCCCAATAGTGTCCCCTGCACACAGTATTAACCCCAATAGTGTCCCCTGCACACAGTATTAACACCAATAGTGTCCCCTGCACACAGAATTAACCCCAATAGTGGCCCCTGCAGACAGTATTAACCCCAATAGTGTCCCCTGCACACAGTATTAACCCCAATAGTGGCCCCTGCACACAGTATTATCCCCAATAATGTCCCCTGCACACAGTATTATATCCCACTGTGGACATCCATAAACAATTTTTATACTCTGGGGTCTTTTCAGACCCCAGAGTATAATAATCGGAGACCCGGGGGAATAAAAACATTTAAAAAAAAAAACAGTTGCTTACCTGTGCCCGGCTCCTAGGCTGTCGGCTACCGGCTGCCGCTCTTGTCCTGCATTAATGACGTCGGACGTCACATGACCCGGGAAGCAGACCCGGGTCATGTGACGTCAGAGACGTCAGACACGAATGAGGGTGGCCGGAGGCAGGATCGTGGAGAGGTAAGTAACACTGTTTGTTATGTTCCTTACGTCTCCCGGTTCGCTGATCATTATACTCGGGGGTCTGCAAAGACCCCCGAGTATAATGATAGTGTTTGTGGGGCCCGCGGTGTCACTTGCCGATCCCGGCCCAGCCAGGATCAGCAAGTGAATGGGGCCCGTAACGGACTATTTAAAAAAAAAAAAAAAAACGCAGCGGTAGCGGCTGTCACCGGGCCCCCTAATGACCCGGGCCCTGTGGCAGCTGCTACTGCTGCTACCACGGTAGTTACACCCCTGATTCTAGGGAAAGGGGGTGATTTAGAACTTTTATTTCTCTTCTCTGCTTGACCAGCACAGACAGGATGTTTGCATCTCAGCGCAGGAGGCACGTCATAGCATTGCGTCTGTCTGTGCCAGGGAGCAAACACCTTGTCTGTTCCTCCCTATAAGCCAGCAGCCCTATAGCGGCTTGCTTCATACCGAATGCTTCCTGCTCTACCATTCATTTCAACAGTATTGATGTCTTTCAGATACTGATACAGTTGAAATAATTACAAGTGTTTATGACGGCCCCTTGGTGGGCTCCATATAGTCAGTAGGCCCGGCGCCACCGCTAACTATGCCACTTCATGCTGTTGGTTACACATTCACCGCAACAAATGCAGAGAGGACCCATGGCTAAAATGGCAAAGGAAAGAGATGGCAGGTAACTTTGCTTTTTCACTTTTACATAATTTCCTGCTGTTAACATAACTTTTTTTCCCCAGAAAACCTCAATATTAGGCCATGCCCTCAAACCACGCAACATTTTTCATTTTTGACCTGTAAAAGGAGCCAACCAATATATTGCCCCCTTAGTGGTTCTCACACAGTATAATTTCCTTTAGTAGCTACCATATAATATAATACCTCATTAGTACCTCATATGGCTCAGTGGTTAGCCTTGCAACACTGGAGTCCTGGGTTAGAATCTTGGCAAGGACAAACACCTGCAAGGAGTTTGTATGTTCTCCCTGTGTTTGCGTAGATTTACTCCAAAGACATACTGATAGGAAATGTACATTGTGAGCCCTATATGAGGCTCACAGTCTACATGAAAAAAAAAAAAAAAAATAAAAAAAAAAAATATATATATATATATATATATATATATATATATATATATACTACCTATTTAGTGTCCCCACAAAATATAATACCCCATACTGTTTCTCACAAAGTATAAAGACCCTCAGTGTCCCCATCAGGGATGTCACATCAGAAAAGCAGTACCTGTTCACACGTAGCTCTCAGAAGTCTCAGGTGCAGTATGAGCAATGAGTTAGCGGATTGGGGGATTTGCTTGTATATTTAGAACATATGTACATTTTGTACATTTCTGCTTGATCCCAATAACTATTTGTTTTTTATCTTCAGGTTATCCCAGACAGTGGAAGAAAAGCGTCTCCATATGTTGGCATATACCATGAATTCCTTCTCCTTTCTTCAAAATGGATGTATATGAGCATGTTGGCATATAGACACTATTCATACCACCATAATATGTCATTATTAGTGCTGCAAATCTACCGCCAATGGTGGTTCCAATTACTCAAACTATGGTGCTACTAGTTTGAGACATCAAACCCATGGCTGGGACAGGATTTAGTATGGACAGTATGACAATATATACATTTGTATAATACCAATGCTCTGTGGCCATGTGAAAGCAGCGTATTACAAAGAGATTCAGAGTTTTTTTTTATCCCTACTCTCAGAAGGTAAAGGAATGTTTGATTTTTCCAAGAAGATTTACACCAGTGAATGAAGAAAAAGCCCAAGATTAAAGGAAAGGCACACAGCTGAAAAGATCTGTAAAAGCAAGACTGCTCTGTGACTGGCTGCAAGTAACGGAAGAAGATGAGAATTAGGCAGAAGCAAAGATCATCAAAAAGAAGAAGGAAATTCCTGCGCTGATGGCAACAAGAAGAAGGAAGAAGAAAAGATTGCTTATAAATAAGAAGCAAACTAGCAAGAGCACAAGAAGACTTCTGTATCTACCAGCTCAAAGAACCAGACTGCGACAGCATATCCTCCATGAACATGTGAATAACTTCATAAGAGGGATGAGGATCATCTTGTGTCCACCTTCCAGAAACTGCTCCTGCATATTCTTATCTGCAAAAACACAAAATTTTAAAAAACTGAATATTAATAATTAAAGTAATATAGTAATTGTGTAATTAATATGTCAAGTATATAATATTATGAATAGCAAAAAATGTGATGAAATCAATAGCAATAAAGCAGTGGCATAACTAGGGATAACATGGACACCCAAGAACAATTATTATACTCTGGGGTCTTTTCAGACCCAGGGGAAGGCACAAACATAAAAAAACACTGTTACTTACCTATTCTGGGCTCCGGCGCACTCCCCGCAGATGTTGGCCATCTTCAATACTGTACAGGATGTCAGGTGAGCAGGGGCTTGCGTTGCAAAGCATTAAGGACGCCCACGTCACGTCTGGTACATCTCACAAGTAGCCCTGAAGCCTACCGGAGCCAGGAGACGTAAGTAAAAGTCTTTTTTTATGTTATCTTACCTCTCCTGGCCTTCCAATCATTATACTTGGGGGTCTGAAAAGTATAATGATAGTGTTTGTGGGGTTCGCGGGCCCGCAGCCTTAATTACCGAACCCAGATCCTGCTCACAGCCGCCTCCTCAGAAGGGCGCCGGCGGCCGTGAGCAGGAGAGTGGATCAGCATATAATAGGGACCATTAACTGCTGGAGTTACAAAAAAAAAATTGCAGCAGTAGCAAATGCACTGATACCCCCGTAGTTATGCCCCTGTATTAAAATTATCTACAGTATAATAATAATTATATCATTTAAATCAGGGGTCTCAAACTTGCGGCCCGTGTGCCAACTGTGGCCCTCGGGATGATAGTTTGCGGCCCCCGCGCAGCTCCCTGCATGTCCCGCTATGTCCCTTTAGTGTTTTACTTAAACTTTCCTCCGATCACTCCCCCGCTCTTATAACAGCAATAGAAAGTGATGGGTGATCGGTGGAAAGCTAGTACTACTAAAGTTTAAAACTCAAGGACCTGTGTGTGACGTCAGACGTCACATGACTAGGGAGGCGTGTCTTAGTGTGCCGGCGGGAAGATGAAGAGATGTAGTACTGAGAGGAATGTGAGATGCAGAATGGTGTGTGTGTGTGTCAGTAACCTAGGGACAGAGATGGAGGGGGGGGGGACATGAAACTGGGGACAGAGATGAGGGGAGCATGAAAATGGGGCCAAGGGGGCCCTTTAGCTGCCATTAATTTATTGCCCCCCTCCAACTACCCCCACTGTTTTATGTCCCCCTCCAGCTGCCCCAGTTTCATGTCTCCTCTAGTTTCCCCTATTTTAAACTGGGGCACCAGGAGAGGGACTTAATACTGTGGGGCAGTTGGAAGGGAACATTTTAATGTGGGGACATATAATGTATGGGTGACTGTAGGAGGATTATACTGTGTGGGGGTACATGAAAAATGAATAAGAACGGGCGGAGACATCATAAAATTGGGCGGAGCTAAATTTGCTGCGGTGAGCATAGCTTGTGGAAAACCTGATGCGACCTAGCTCACCCAGACTCTACCTCCAGCGGCCCCCGCGTGAATTGAGTTTGAGACCCCTGATTTAAATGATAGTAATAGTATCAGCATATGTGTAATAATGAAATTTAGGATTAGTTTACTCTAGAGTAATAATAATCTAGGGTAATATCATATCTATCATTATTATGCAGATGTGAACCAGGCCTAACACACACATGCATACCTATCAAAAGTACATATTATCCTCAATTGTGGAGTCAGGTCACTTTCTCTTCTCACTTTATACCACAGTCTACTGCATTTTGTAGCACATTGTAAAGGGTGTTCCACTCGGGAGTACAACTTGCAAAATGCAAGTTACTCTGCAAATAGTTTTGCCCCGATAATTCTCCCTGTCACCTATATAATTTCACTGAGTTTGTAGTTCATCTCCTTCAGTGCTAGGCTCCTCGCCTTCCCTCTGCCCAATGCAAAAACCAAAAAGTCAGACAGCATAATGCTATGGCTGCAATCCAAGCAAACACATAAAATGTAGCAGCACACATTTTCATTGCAAGTTTTTTCTTGCTTTTTTTTTCATTTTAACATTGTAGATTCATACTGAAGACAAGAAAACTGTGCAAGGGACAGTCAAATAAAGGACCCCAATACTTTATGCGTTGGGATAGGGGAGGAGTTTGCAGAAGAAGGAATTAAAAACTTGGGTCGACTCACCTTCTGCTGGTCAGGCGAGAGGAACACCCACCCTCGCTCCCTTCTTTATATTTCTGTTCTGTGGCATGTACGCTTAGTTTTTGGCTGCTTTTTTCTGTTACAGATGTCACAGCAGGGGCAGGATCCGTGCCCAGGAAAAAAAAGCAAAAGTTGGCTTAAATGCCTGCAGACTTCCAGTAGATTGGCATTAGGGTGTGTAGAAGAAAGCTGGTGAAAACAAATACATGTTTTTTGGCACACTTTTCTTTGACAAATGGTTATGTTCAAATAAAGCTGGTTCTTTGATTTATAGGTTACTTAGCTCCTCGTATTCTTATATTGTAGTTTCTTCAAAGTAGCCCCTATTTGCTATGACATTAGCTTTATACACTTTTGGCATTCTCACAATCAGCTTCATGAAGTAGTCACCTGGAATAGTTTTCATCAGGTATGCCTTGTTAGAGTGGGTTTACATTATGTTTTTTTTACTGATGAACTGCATGCAGATTTTAATCACAGTAATAAGCAGCACATGTTACTAAACTTTTTATCAGTATATTAACAGGCATTAAGCTGAAAGCCTTCTGTTTGCTGGCTTAGTACAAATGTGTTATTTGTTACTGCAATTATAAACTGTATGCAGTTCTTAAGAATGAAAGTATTGTGTAAACTCAGTCTTAGGCTAGGTTCACGTCTGTGCTGGCCTCTCCGTCATTCAGGTCTGCTAGCGGACCTGTACGATGAAGAGCTGGACCACTAAAACAGTGGTTAAATCTGGACATCCCATTAACATAAAAATGGTCCGCCCGGTGTTTGCCATTTTCAAACTGAAAAGGCCTCTGGCAGTCTTCATCGGCTCAGATGTCAACTTAGACTCAAGGGTTAATTAGTAGAATTTCTTGCCTTCTAATTTTGTTTGACACCATCAGTTGGATTATGTAGAGGTAGGATTGGGACAGAGTTCCATACAACATTTAGCCCTATTCAACTACTGTTGTAATCCATAATGGCAAGAGCCACTCAACTAAGAGAAAAGACAGCCCATCATTAGTTTAATAAAGGTCAATCACTCTGAAAAATTTCAGGACTCTGAATGTACCCCCAAATGTAGTCATGAAAACCATCAAACGCTCTGATGAATCTGGTTCACATGAGACTGCCCAAGAAAGGAAGATCAAGAGTTACCTCCTACTGCAGACTACCAGTCTCAAAAACTGAAAATTAACAGAACCTGAGATTGGAGCCCACATCTCAAAATCATCTGTTTGGTGGAGACTGCTGGATTCAGGTCTTTAGTGAAGCCACTAGTGAGGAACAAGGAAAAACAGAAGAGAATTGCTTGGGCCAAGAAAAAAGGAATGGCCATTAGAGCAGTGGAAATTTTTGGAGTCAAAATTTTTGGTTCCAAATGCAGTGTCTTTGTGAGAAAAGGTGATGGGGTGTTTTGTGCAGTTCTCGCTGTGGAGCATGGAGGAGTAATGGTGTGGGGGGCTTGGCATCCACCAAGTGCTTAACACCTCTGGGAATTCCTTCTATACCGCTGGAAAACCATTCAAGGTGTCTTTCTCATTAAACTGATTGAGAACACTAAGAATGTGCAAAGCTGTCATCAAAGCCTTGAGAAATCTAAAATATAACACATATTCTGGTTTAACACTTGTTTGTTTACTGCTTAATTCCAGATGTGTTCCTTCATAGTTTTCATTTGTTCAGTATAATTGTTCACTGTAGGAATTAAAAATAGAAGAAAACCTAAAGCCCAAGCCCAGTAGATTGTGGACTTCCATCTGAATGAGGTCAAGTCATAAGGGGCAGATGAGCTCTCACCATTCCATCAAATAGTGTGTTAAGAACCTCACATTTCTATACACAGATGACTACAGTATATTAGTGATGTAGTTTAAACTTTATATACTTAACATATTCTTGACATCTGCTGTAATAGTACTAGTAATAGGATATTACTATATACATAATAGTAATAGGATATTGGGTATTTAAACCCTTCCTGAGTGTTTAAACATGGCGGCCGCTCGAGAGGCATTAACTCCTCTGGCGCCTCAGTCAAATCTAACCGAGGCGCCATTTTGCCAGTGGCATGTGGGCGCTGTGATTTTTCCAGGGATCACTTCCTGTTGCTATGACAGCCAGGAGCCTTATGAAGGCTCCCAGGCCTGTCATTCAATACCGTCTATTGCAGGCTACACTTTGTAGCCTACAATAGAACTACCGTACTTTGCATTGCATTAGCATTGTAATGCATTGCATGAGTGATCAGATCCTCTGGGGTTCCAGACCCTCTAGGGCAGGGGTAGGGAACGTACGGCTCTCCAGCTTTTGCAAAACTATAACTCTGAATGGAACATGTTGGGAGATGCAGTTTCACACCAGCTGAAGAGCCGAAAATTCTAAAATAAATACAAAGATGCAAAATAAATAAAGTAAAAAAATACACAAAAAATACAAAGTATTAAAAATTCAATTCACCCCCCTTTCCCTAGAACACATGTAAAAGTCATATTTTTCGGACTATAAGACGCACCTAGGTTTTAGAGGAGGAAAATAGGGAAAAAAATTTAAGAAGCAAAAAAAGGTAAAATATTTAATATATGGGAGTTGTAGTTTTGCAACAGCTGCAAGGCCACATTGACAGGTGACCCTGCAGCTGTACGGGGACGCATAGAGTGTTTTTTTTTGCGGGGCCAGAAGTACTTTTTAGTTATACCATTTTGGGGACTATCTATTGCTTAGATCACCTTGTATTGAAAAAAACCCCGGTGGTTTATGATGTATGATTTTCTACTTTTATATATATATTCTGGGGACAGGAGGTGATTTAGAACTTTTACTTATTTCATTTTTTTATTATATATTTTTAAAGTTTTTTTTTTTTTTTACTATTTTATTCCCCCCCAGGGGCTTGAACCTGCGGTCACTTGATTGCAAGTCCCATAGATGGCAATACAACTGTATTGCCGTCTATGGGACATTCTGTCTATTAGTATTACGGCTGGTCATAGACCCAGCCGTAATACTAATACAGCAGTGACAGGCCTGGGAGTCTCATTAGGCTCCCGGCTGTCACCCGAACAGGTCGGCTCCTGCGATATCGCCGCGCAGGAGCCGGCCTGCAACTTTACAGGTACGGGACCGGCCCCGGGGGAGAAGGGGCCACCGATACTGACCCGGCATCCGCTGTACTAGAGAGGCGGAGCCGGCACAGGTGCTGGGGCCTGAGATTTGGCTACGCTCCTCTGCCCTGCGTGAAGCCAGCGGCGGGGGGACGGAGGAGCGGAATAACATCGCCGCTGCTGGCTTCATGCAGGGCAGAGGAGCGCAGCGATGTCTCAGGCCCCGGCGTCTATCCCTTGCCGGCACCCGCCTCTCTATTACAGCGGATGCCAGGCGCCACATTCGGACTATAAGACGCACCCTTCTTTTCCCCCCAAATTTTGGGGGAAAAAAGTGCGTCTTATAGTCCGAAAAATACTTGAATACTGTAAACACATATACATTAGGTATCCCTGTGTCCAAACAAGAAAAAAACACCTCAAAATAATACACAAAACCTGGGCCAAGGATACTTAAGGCACAACGAAAACGAACAAGCCCAAAAGAAGGTCAAATAATGACAAAATCAAAATAGTAAAATACTACCAAAGTTTACTATTATTATTTATTAATAAACTTTGGTAGTATTTTACTATTTTGATTTTGTCATTATTTGACCTTCTTTTGGGCTTTTCCGTTTTTGTTGTGATCTCTGTGTCCAGAAACACCACTCTACAAATCTATAAAAATATTTTTCCTGTACAGTAAATGCCGAAGTGGGAAAAAAAAGTCAAAAGTGCCAAACCGCCATTTTATTCACTGTTTTGCCTCTGATAAAAATTTGAGTAAAAAGTGATCAAAGCAATAGCAATTCCCCAAAATGGCATAACTAAAAAGTACACCCGGCCCTGAAAAAAGGACACCCTATACATCCCCATACACAGACGTAGAGAAAAGTTACGGGTGTTAGAATATGGCGACTTTTAGAAAAAATGTTTTTGCAAAGTTTTACTTTTTGTTAAGGGGTTAAAATGTAAATAAAACCATATAAATTTGGTATCCTTGGAATAGTAACAAAACATAGAATACAGGTGACATGTCATTTTGGCTGCACAGTGAACGCCATAAAAATGAAGCCCGTAAGAAAGTGCACTTTTTCTTCAAATCCATCTCAATCAGAATTTTTTGCTGATTTGCCTCTCTCAGGCTAAGGCCTCACAGTGCAGAAATGCAGCTTCTTTTTTTGCAGATTTTGTTGCGGTTTTTTGAGCCAAAGCCAAGAATGGCTATAAAAGGAATGGGAACTCTATAAAAAGTTCTTAAGCTTCTCCCTTCTGTTCAACCCACTCCTGACTTTGGCTCAAAAAACCGCAACAAATCTGCAACAAAAAAAGCTGTTTCTGCAATGTGGGGCTTCAGCCTTGGGGAGCCTTCACACGGAGTTTATGCTCCGCTAATTCTGAATGTAAAGAGAGAGCAGCGTAAAAAACAGATCCCATTGACTTCAATGGGTGCCGGCATATGCGCGCTACCCATTGAAATCAATGAGAGGCTTTTTTACCTATTGCTTTCAATGTGATACGTGCGTATGCCGGCACCCTTTGAAGTCAGTGGGATCTGTTTTTTTTACGCCGCTCACTCTGAACGAGTTTACGTTCAGAATAAGCGGAGTGTAAACTCCGTGTGAAGGCTCGCTTAACAATTTTTAAAAAAGTTTTGGATATTTTTAAGGGGTTAAAATATAAATAAAACTATAAAAATTTGGAATCTCCTGAATTGTACTGACATTGTCATTTCGGCTGCACAGTGGATGCTGTACAAACAAAGCCTGTAAGAAGTATATCAATACAGTGGACTCTGCAGCTATAGACCATAAGCACGTCCCTGTTGTTAAAAGTACCAATTGGTATAATGGGTTTCAGTCAGTGAGCTTCATATTTAGGCCAAAGCCATATTCAGCCCAGGGGTCACCAGTATCTTCACTTATAAGTAAGTGAAACTCTGATTAATTTCAACTTTAGATTTCATTTTTTGTGCAGTTTTGCTATTATGGTATGACCACTGGTGAGATACGGCTGAAATGAATCAACATTTCATTTAAAAGCAGTGGTGGCCCCTGGACTGATGCGGCTATAACGTCATTCAGGAACACGTGTGAGTGACAAGTGACCAATTAACTCTTTCCTTTACTAACTAAAGAGATGGTGATTGCTCATGGGGAGAAGAACCCTGAAAGAATCAGACTGTGTGTAAAAATACTGGCCAGTCTGGTAGTTTACGGTTTTAAAGTAGCCAAGTATACATGACCACGTCTCTATTTAAAATAGGGTCCATGAATGTGTCCATTGACATACTGACCCTATATTGACACACTAACAGTCAATAAAATCGGAAAAAACTTTTAGGCAAGGCTTACTTTTTGGAATGCAACATATGCCCATAACCCTATAGAAAACCTTTGAATGGAGTCCCATACCACCATCAACAAGTGAGTTAAAAACATGAACAATTTATATCCTATCTTTATTGGCCTCTCATTGAAGAGGCAGCAGTCGCTATCAAGGTCTGGAGCCTAAGGGAGCATAAGATAAGAAGACCCCAGTATTATATACAGCATATGATAAATGGGGGTCTTTGTGCAGATTTTGTATTGAGGCCCGCAAACTTCAATTTACACTTCCGGGAGGGAGATATGATTGGTTCATGGCACTTAGCATACCTCTTACATCAGAGGAGTCCACCCATTTAGCAAATATGGAGAAAAAGGTGAGTAATACTTTGGGGGGTATTTATGATACAAAGTCATTGTCAGTGGAACATTGTATTTTTGTGTTTAGTTCTTAAAGGTGCTGCCCAGAATGAGAAAAATGTCCTGGAACAGTGCCACCCTCATTAGATTATAGGTTTATATAACAGAAATCGACGTAGGGTGCATTCCCATGGAGTAACGCTCCGCTCATTCTGACACGTAAACACGTGTCAGAGTGACCGCTGTAAAACAGAATCCAATTGACTTCAATGGGTGCCGGTCTTATGCGCACTACACATTGAAGTCAATGGGAGGCTTTTAAACCCATTGATTATAATGTGTAGTACGCGTAAGACCGGCACCCATTGAAGTCAATGGAATTCTGATTTACAGCAGTCACTCTGACACGTGTTTACGTGTCAGAATGAGCAGAGCGTTACTCCGTGTGAATGCACACTAAGGGTACATTCACTCTGATGGCAGAAATATCCATAACAGTCAGGGGCAGGGAGACAGGTTACGAGCATTCTTTGTAACAGATTTATCCTACATGTGAACATACCCTAAGGACCAGCCTTGTGCTGTTTCTGAGGGAAAAAAGCTGATTTTTTTTTTTTTTGTAAGAACTGCAAAAATAAAAAGCTAAGCCTGAAATGAATGAGCGATTGCTTCAAGTCCCATTACAGACCACTTTTGCAGACTTTAATATAAAGTCAGAAAGACGGATCTACATTGTTTTATCCCATACCGATAATGGATCCAAGGGTTGAGGTATATTTCTAGTGTCCAGGCTACTCGGAGATTGGAGAGGCAGATAATAAGTCAACACTGTCGGCAGCTTTGACCTCTCTGTGCTCCAGGTTGTAAAGCCGTCTAGCAGTGAAAGGGTTATCTATCACTTTCTTGGCCCAGCTGAGGCTTTCTAACCAAGCTGGGTGGAATGTGAGGAATATTCAGGTCTCCCAGTGTGGATGTCTCTTGCTGACGTCAGCCACTTATAATTAAAACCCATATGGGAATATACCAATTTATTTTCAATAAAGCAGCAGTGTCTCTCTGCAGAATATCTCTCAATCCCCCATACCTCTCAGATAATACTTTCCTTTTGGAAATCCCTCCGTCTCCTTCCCTAATCCTGTAATGTCTGGTCTCCTGTGATGCTAAGAGGCAAATTAAAATATTCTTTACTTATAAAATATCCTCATTTCAGAAGATTTGGCCATAATGATAGTATTGTGAAATAGCTCATACTGCGGAACATTCTGTATTAGCGGAGGTTTGACCTTGTTAATATAGCAAAGGAAACTTAACTAGCTTTTTTTTATCCAATGTATCAGTGGATGGCGGTGGTAACTTCAATAGATCTTTGGGTCCCACAGGAGCTTATATAGACAATGCTAGCAGCACAATGGTATTAAATTAGCTCACTTTAAAACATTTTTATTGCAAAATTAGCCCAAAAAGTTAAAACCCAATAGGCCCTGACTGGACAGGAGGACCACCAATACCTGATAACCATTCCAGCTTGTTCAAGATAGGAGGACTACCAATACTTGCCAACCATTACAGTTTGTCCAAGACAGGAGGACTACCAATACTTGCCAACCATTCCAGTTGTCCAAGATAGGAGGACTACCAATACTTGCCAACCATTCCAGTTGTCCAAGATAGGAGGACTACCAATACTTGCCAATAATTGCAACTTGTCCAAGACTGGACTAGATTCCTGGAAGCAATCTTATCAAGGCAGTTAAGAGTCTGTTGAATTGGTTCTCAGTCACTAAAATTTATTGGGAAGAGGGATCTTTTCATCGGCTACGCTTTTTTGTTGCACTATATCTTGGGTTGCTCTATGGTTGGGCCATGGTGTATTGGTACACTCTATGGCTGGGGAACTTATTGCTTGTAAGGTGATACGTGTAGTATTTGAGGGTTTATATATAAAATTTCTCTTACATTTCAGATTTTACTGAAGCCTTGTAAATATCGGCTCAGACTTTGCTTGTCTCCATAACTCTGTAGTAGAGATTGGTAGTACGACCATTGGGACAGTTGTCTCTACATTGTGCCTGGTGAGACTGGTTATCCTGCCATTCACTACATATAGCGGAGGAAGGGACAGATTGAGCTAAGCCCCCACTAGCAGCTAAAAGATTGGGCCCTATGACATTATACCCTAGTATAAAGAGGGTATATAATGCAGGTTATTAATGATGTACATGATACAAAATTAGACAGAAAGATGAGATGTTAAATTTTGACAGGAAAGATGGCAATATAACCTGACAGAAAGCCAATAGCAAATAAAAAGAAGCAGCAGAGACGCAGATTCCCTCTTACATTAAGGCATCTCCCAGATGTCCGATCAATGCTGAACTAATAGCCTAATTTCACCCACTATGCAGCACCCTGAAGTGCCACTTAGTGGGAACAACTGACTTGTTAAAAGGTGTCAAGAAAAAAACAAAAATGCTTGCATAGTGTTTGTCAGGTTCTCTAGAGTTCATAAAGGCAAAGGTACCTATTTTGCAGATATACGATAAATGGTGGATAGGAATATTCCTTTAAGAATGCAACTAATTCAGACTTGTATTGTGATATACATGAATGAAAATGCAAAAATAAAAAATCAATAACGTCATTGGTCCCTCAGTATCTCAGATCCCTGGCATTGCAGTGGGGGATGAGCTGCCAGTTACACCGGTGATGCTGCACAGTTACTGTGCCTGGTGACATCATTGCAGTGTAATAGTAATGTGAGATCTAGGACTGACCCACTTACTGTAAAGGTCTATATGCTAATGTTACTCAAAGTCGTCTGCTTTTCATATGTCATGTTTTCATAAAGTGGGGTCGCCTACTCAGACCCCCTTGATGAGTCCCAGTGGAGAACTGTTAATAAACAGCAGTTTTTGATATGGTAGACTGACGCTGGGTTCACACCAGCGTCCGATCTACGTTTTCAGGTTTCCGTCTTCTGCCGACAGAAGACGGAAACCTGTCAGACCGGCCATGAGCACTGGTGAGCGTTTTGTGCTCTCCGCGGCGAAACCATTTTTTTTTAACCAGACACAAAGTCCTGCATGTCCAACTCTTTCTCCGGTTTAAAAAAAAAACGGTTTCGCTGCGAAGAGCACAAAACGCTCGCAGGTGCTCACGGCCGGACACTTTTCAAAGGATGGGTTTGAAAAATGACTGCAGGTTTCCGTCTCCTGCCCAGTTTCGGGCAGAAAACGGAAACCTGCAAAACGGAGACCCGGGGCGCAGTTGTAAACGAGCCCTAAAAGAGGAGCTGTCATGAGCTCTGAAAAGCCCAATGATATACATCTTGTGATAGGTACTAGAGGTGTATTCTTTATCCAAGACTATTTAGCCATTCCAAAGATATAAGCCCTTTTAAAATGAATGCAAATTACGGTATACTAGGCAAGTGGAATATACAGCAGACAGAGGCCCAGCCCAAGAGAAACCAGTGTTACCTCCCACTTGGCTAATATTCTAATTTGCATCAACACTAAAAGGAATCCGTGGACAGATTTGGATAAAGAAGACACCAATATGGGTGACATCACCTATCTGATGATGTATCATTGGGCCAGTGACAGCTCCTCTTTAAATGTACCAGGTAAAAGGCTGTAGGTTATTACAGTTCTCCATGTCATTGGGCTTTTTAGACCTTGTAACCCTTCGTGCATGAAGGGTCTTTCAATTGAATGGCCATAAGTCATACTATTTGCCCAGTAGTGGCTACTGTAGGCAAATGTATACCCAACAGCAACTTCCCCTAGAAAAATTAGCTATTTGCAGGGATGTGAGAAGCGGGACCCAAAGAGCAGCCTTTAATTTATAGAAAATGAATAATATATACAAAATAGCTACGTCCTATGGGATAGAGCTCAGTGACCTTTTCCCAATACATATAATAAAACTCCAAGTACCCATGAAAAAGAGCACTGTCAAGGGAAATTATACATATTTTAGAGTTTATTAAGCCCAACTTAAATTCCGGACCATACTTCCTCTAAAAGTATTATGAATAAGTAATGCTAATGAAAGCGAAGTATTGCAACATCGCGTGGATTTCGAGTAGGTATTAATCATGCATCGAAATTCTAGTAATATGACATTAACAGTGTTTTATTAGCTTTATTGAGGTCAGGGATTTGGAGCGCTTCATTTGCATAAGTTCCTTGACTTCAGAGAATGAAGATTTCAGGAGTTCCAAACACGACTAAGTATAAGTGTATACAGCCAGTCGCAGCCATGTTTACTCATGTATTTGTACAAACAAATTAGATGTATCTACTTATGTAAATGCGAAACAAAGAAACTAGGAGACGCATAGCTATGTCTTATCACCAAACTTTCCTGCTGCAACATCAAGATTTCCAGTGGACACACAAAAACTAATTCATCTAGGTGTTTATGGGGGTGAGGGTGGTAGTTTTATGAAGGGTATGAAGAAGTTCTATGTCTCAGAAAGAAACTGCCTTTTGGTGCGCAAAGTCTTACAGACTATTGTGGGGAAGTTAGCTTGGTAGAAGCAGTGGTGTGGACTCAGTCAAGACAGGGACACAAAATATGCAGCAAACAGGTTTATTTAGAACAAAACAGGGAAATAAATAAACCTTGACTTCAGGCACAAAATGAGCAAAACAAAATACAGCCTTAACTTCAGGCAAAAACAAAATAAATTCCTGCTCGTCTGAGCCACCAGCTAAATAGAATGGATAATTTAACAATACGTGTGGCTTACTTCCAGCCACATGAACAAAACAAGCACAATATAGTCTTACCAGACTCAGGGTTACAGGACAGACCCATACACCTCCTTTCACCTCATGGATCTGCACAGCAATGCAAGAACTGCAGCCTTTTCTGGCCCAGTAATGAGCCCAGGATCTAAAGCTGGGCTGAGGCTAATCCAGATCCGTCCTGGATCACACATATGTCAGAAACCTGGGGCTGATATACCTGGACTCCAGCACTCTGCCTGTCACCTTACACTATACATACTCTGCTAAGAATTCTGGGGAAAGAATATGCCAATAGGTTCTCCTTCATTGAAAACGGAAAATTTGCCCTAGTACCAACTTGTCCACTGTGAGCTACAGCCTACATTTGACTCATGGTCGAGGGCCATATTCAAGTCAAAAAGAGGCAATCTTGGAGAAATAAATTATCAAGTCACAAATATTTGTAGATATTTTCCAGAAATTATACTAGTGCTATCAGGGTCAGTTCACACGTGAACTGCCCGCGCGGGTTTTGACACCGAGAGAGGCGCGGCGAGCCGCGTCTCTCTCTTGTCAAAACCCGCCTGCCGCGACCATCGCGGTCGCGGCTTTCCCCTCCGCTGTCGGCTCAAATGAATGAGCCGACATAGGAGGGTGCTGCCGGGGGTGGAAGCCGCGCGGCTGAGCCCGCGCGGCTTCCGCCTGAAGATAGGGCAGGTCGCTTCTTTTCTCCGCTAGCAGCAGCCCGCCGCTAGCGGAAAAAAAAAGCCCAGCAGTCTACATAGACCACCATTGTAAAGGGGCGGATTTTGAAGCGAAATCCGCTGTCAAAATCCGCCCCTTTGCCCACGTGTGAACTAGCCCTTAGTTTGTACTGTCCATACAGGGATTGTTAAGAGATTTGGATACACATTCCCTATTGTCTAATAACAGTGTCAGCCACATGTTCTCATACAGTGTACTAGGTATAGGAGGTTCCCCAGGCTGAAGTGCAATAAGCGTCTATGACTGTCTGAGTTCCTACTCTGTGTACCTTACACTGTTTTTATCCAGGATCCATCCTCTGACCACAGTCATGTTTTTCGCTACCATTTCAGTCCTACGCACTATCACGTTTCTCTATGGCCTACATATCCTGTAATTTTTGTCTGGGCTTTCTTTCACCCCTCCATTCTTGGTCATCATCTCCTTCTAATATGATTCTCTGTCTCATGGGCCATATAATCTATTTTTATCACTTTCTAGATAAATGTCTCAGAAAATTTAGCTGATACGAACAAACATCATTAGTGTCCTGGGTTTTTATGCTACCAAGGGACATCTTCATTGAGTTTGTATTGTTTTTGTGTGGATTTTCCAGTTCCTCCTACATTCTAAAACCATACCGAGCAGTTATCATTTAAGTACTCTATGTCTCGATATAGGTCCATTATTTTAAAAATAGAAACAGATCCCTACTTCAGACCGCAGGCAATAATTGTGGAGTTTCCCTTTAAATGCTTTTCAGGTATCTTATTTTCTCACATGCTGTGTGTTAGTTTGTTCTGCTCTGAAGATCTAGAATTTGTCTTAAACGCATTGGAGTTTTCTGATGTTCATTCCTCACAGGTGTTCTTACTGGGAATTGTGGATAAGCTGATTGCTGGGAAACATGAATGGATTCTCTTAATCGCTTTTTTTAATGGTGCAGTCTAACTGCCTGTAAATGAAAATTGCCTATTACTCCTACTGTAACTGAATGGCAAAAGCATATTAACTCTGTTTCACCATTAAGATAGCTTATATAAATAGATAGCATTTTGCAAAATTTAAGCTGATTCGCTTCCCATGAAGATCTTCAACAGTGGCAGTGCCAATGTTCTGGAAGATAGACAAAGGTTATTCACGTAATTGATCAGGTCATTGTTATGGAATAGAAGCAGCGATGAAGGTCATTTACGTATGTCCTTCCATTAGCCACCATATTTGGGATCTCCATTCATTGTTTCTTACTCCAGCAGCATTTACAGGCTTTCTCTCCTTATAAACTGAATGTGTTGGATAGCCAAAACATGTAGCACATTGTGATGATGTTACACTGTCTCTGCCTGTCCACCAATGCGCTCCCATCTAGGGCACGGTGGGTGTTCAGCTCATCATGGTGCTGCTAGAAGGTTTCACACGTAGAAACCTCCCCCTTTTTTATAAGGGTCAATGATGGTAGTAGAATTGTCATTGACCTCAGATAATGCCCTTTTGACCCACTTTATTTAAGGGATGCTCTCCTATCACTCTGGGCCTAAACAACAAGGACCTTTTCTTGTCAGGCTTCTATATGCAGTTGCTCTCCTATCCTGATATCCCATGTTTGACCCTGCCTCAGTTCTGACCATCTACTACCTGTCTTGACCTATGGATTGTATACCATGTTGCCAGTACTCTGCCAATCCCGGATCTTGCCTGTCTTTGGTTGTGAATGGGCTCTACTATGGATTTGTAATGTCTTTTACCAGAGATCTGGATTCTCTAAATATCAACTGGTTTGGCAGTGACTAGACTGGGGTCTGACACCTAAGGAATAACTATGTTCTTTAACATTTACTCCATAAATGTGGCATGGATCTTCAAAGATGGATACCAAGGTTGCAGTCCCCAGAATAGTCACTAATTTCTGGCAGTAGTACTGATCCAGTGATAGTGCAGTTGGAAACGGAGCCAAGGATCATTTACCAGGGGAAGACTAACAGTTAACAGGCGAACAATCCCAAAAGTGAGGCAGGAGTGATAACTAAGAACAAGGCTGAGGTCAAGATCAGGGTTAATCAGCAGTCAGAATTAAGATCACAAAAGCCAAAAAAGGGAAAGATTTACTATCAGCAGATAATAAATCCATGGCAGCCCTTCCTTTACGATGCCAGGCCTGAATGTCATCTTTGGTTGCCTGTTACTGGAGTAACCAGACACAACTGAGCAGGAGAGCCAGAATGCAATCTAAGAGACTTGCAGTAGAAGGCAGGGGACATCGCAGGGACAGGCGCAGTGCAGAAGGACACATTGAACAGATTGATTTGCAGCTGCTCACCAGTTTCTGATACAGGAACCAGTCAATGTTAGTAGCAGGTGTATTTATCATGTGAATACCCATGATAGCTTTACAGCTATGCCTGGCGAAGAGACCTAAGAAGTCCCGAAAGCTTACAATCTGTCATGATTTTAGTTAGCCATTAAAAAAGGTATCAACTACTGAAGACTCAAATTTTTTATATCTCATATCCACTGGCTAACACAGTACAAAGATATTTTAGCTTTACATCAGTAAACCTAGAAGTATATGGGTTACTGTAGTATTTGGTTTGCCATATTGTAGTATTTGGCCTATTGCTCTTGTTCTAGCTTTGTACATTGTTTATTGTATAACATTGTCAATGTTGATTATTATCTCTTAAAAAACATGTTTTTCTTGTTTGTAAAAATGATGTGTATATTATAATATTGGGTAATGTATAAAATCTGAAAGGATACATTTGATATCTATATAATGTTTCAGATTATCTAAGACTAATATTGTTTTAGAACAGAAGGTCATTTTCATCAGTGATCTAATGGATGATCTTAAAGACCAAAATCCAATAAGTCCTTGGTTTCCTTCAAGATTAAACCTTACTGAGTTGGGCATACAGGCTGATGTCCTATGGACAATACCTAATGGTGTAGAGTCACAAGAAGGCACATCACCTTAGTCTCAAACAAATTAAGGTCACAAACAGTGTAGAAAGTAAGCGCTTGAGCAAGGTTCATGAATCAAGCTTGCAAGGGGTGCATTGACTTGACTTTTTCTAAAGTTACTAATGCAAAACCATTCTATACATAGAAACAGCGAAAATACCATACCCACCATACTCTTCCAAATCCCATACCCACCATACTCTTCCGAATCCCATACCCACCATACTCTTCCGAATCCCATACCCACCATACTCTTCCAAATCCCATACCGACCATACTCTTCCAAATCCCATACCCACCATACTCTTCCGAATCCCATACCCACCATACTCTTCCAAATCTCATACCCACCATGCTCTTTCAAATCCCATACCCACCATACTCTTCTGAATCCCATACCCACCATGCTCTTCCAAATCCCATACCGACCATGCTCTTCCAAATCCCATACCCACCATACTCTTCCAAATCCCATACCCACCATACTCTTGCAAATCCCATACCCACCATACTCTTCCAAATCCCATACCCACCATACTCTTCCAAATCCCATACCCACCATACTCTTCCAAATCCCATACCCACCATACTCTTCCAAATCCCATACCCACCATACTCTTCCAAATCCCATACCCACCATACTCTTGCAAATCCCATACCCACCATACTCTTCCAAATCCCATACCCACCATACTCTTCCAAAGGGAGTACAAGGCCAGAGTCATAACAGCGGATTAATGAGAGAAGCAAATAAATTCAAAGATCAACCTCTTCGGTAGGTTACAAATATCTCCACTTCTTGAAGGTAATCTTTTTGTCGGTGATTTCCTTGGCAATAAACTCTACCTATGATTCTGTCTTCTTGAAATTTTGAATATTTTCAATTAAAATGTATTTCGAGTGAATTTTTTTACCTTTTGCAGATCATCGGTCTCCATGCCTAGCAAGTGTTCGATACAAGCATTAGAGTATAGACGACCCTTTAAATACATGTTTACGAAAAGGGATATTTCACCTTTAATTCTACATTTTTCCTCACATGCTATTTGGAACTTTCATTGAACTGCCGTCCGCGCACTACATTTCCTGTAACATTTCTAAAATCATCAATCATCTTGTTTCCTCGCTTTGAAATGTCAATCCTTTTACAGATTTTTGTAGTATCTGCAGAAAAAAAAAGTTATACCTCTCAGAAACAGCCAGAAATCCAGAACTGTGGCTGTCTCATCAATTCTAAACCATAGACATTCACCACATGACTTCTCTCTAGAACCGCTTGACGATGCCTAGAAATAGGAGTATTGCATATTAAAATTAACACTTTGGATGCAAGGTTGCTGAGGAATAGCATACCATGGGTTGACAGCATGCAATAGTTTTTGAGGTGCGGTAAGGATTGTAAGCCACAGTTATGATGTTAGGTTCAAGAGCTTTTATTAGATTTTGTTATATTGATCAATCTTACCAAATAGCTGACTATAAATCCATTGTGTAATAGCGGCGTAAAAGGGTTGTCCCACTACGAAGCCAGCTCATCAATCAGCTGATCACCCAGTCTTGTGGTATAAAAGTGACACATTTGGGTCATTTTGACCCAAAACATGTGCTATGTTGATCTTTTTCGTTTTAAAATATTATCAACGTGGGATGGGGATGCCTCTCCTCTGAGAGATTTACGCTGGCTTCACACCAGCGTCCGGTCTCCGTTCTAAGGTTTCCGTCTTCTGCAGGCAGAAGACGGAAACCTGTCAGACTGTGTCCGGCCGTGAGCACCGGTGAGCGTTTTGTGCTCTCTCTGGCGAAACTGCATGTCCGACTTTGTGACCGGTTAAAAAAAAACGGTTTTGCCGTGGAGAGCACAAAGTGCTCACGGGCACTCACGGCCAGACACTTTTCAAACCCATTCATTTGAATGGGTTTGAAACGGAAACCTGAAAGCAGAGACCCCGGGCGCAGATGTGATCAAGCCCTTACTGAGTTACAGTAGGTTCACACGGCTGTGCATCGGCATCCCGTCATCCCACTCCTGATTAGACCCAAATGAATGGGCCTAAGCAGGAGTGAGTCTCAAACCATGGACGCCGCGAAATCCGTGTGAAGATAGGGCATGTTGGGTTTTTTTCCTGCCAGCTGAAAAAAATCACTAGCGGGAAAAAAACTTCTAGAGATTCCCAGTGAAATGAATGGGAGGAGGTTTTGCAGGCGGATTTCGAGGCGGATTTCGGATCGTGCTCATGTCTAGTATTACAGCTCAGCTCTATTGACCTGAATAGTACTGCGCTGCAGTACCATGTACAACCTGTGGACAGGTGTGGCACTGTTTTTGGAAGAAAGCAGTGTTGTGTTTTTTAATGCTGAACAACCCTTTAAGTGAAATTTATCGGAAACGTTCTATTGGCTATTGGTTTGGCCTCCGGTGCATTTTAATTTCCCCTCTAAGAAAAAATAACATAGAAATGGAATCCCAAGTGGTAGCATCTCTACTTTGATGGAGAAAATAAAAGCAAATCTACCTACCATGGGCTTAGGGAATCCAAAATCTGCAATTGAACTAGAAACAGATTTTCGTGATTACCTTTCTACCACCCCAGTCTCGAGAGAAATAAAAAAAGGAGAGATCAGTTTATAGCTTGGAATAAATAAAAACATCAAAATCTCTCTGCTCTTTCTTTTCAACGTTTACAACATGGAAAAACTAATTAAATAGGATTTTGTGTCTCCCTCGTCCCTCCCTAACGGCTGGGGATTCTTTAATTAGCGCTGGTTGAAGCTGTGCCTATTTTTCTGGAGAGATGGATGTAATTATAAGAATCTCTCTCGCTCTCTCTAAACTACCATTTTAATAACTGTTCGGCTTCTAATTACGCTCCTAGGTTTAGCGAATTGAAAAGGCAGAAGGAAAAAAAAAAGGAAAGAAAAAGGAGAAAGAAAATAATTAGAAGGAGGAGAAGATGTAGAATATTAACGAGCTACGTTGAAAGGGCCAGTCCCACTTAGCGAAGGAAGGGGGGAAAAATTGATTTTCTTCAACGGTTTACAGAGATAATTGGCAACAGGATTAATGAACTGTGAGCGGTTTGCTTGTGTGTGTCCTGTGAAAAATAAGCGTATTTTATCCTTCAAAAGCTATGCAGTGAATCTCTCTGATCAGTTGCTAAGTGTCCTTCTTCCCAGGCGATGGATCGTACGTGAGGCATTTCTGGAAACAAGACATGGAGGAACAAGAGAGAGGCGGCGGCGTTTGTTGTTTATTGGATTAAATTGACAACCCAAATTCAGCATAGGCCTTGTTAGTTTTGTAGTATTGTACTGTTCATGTTTATTTTACACTTGCCATCTTGTGGTATTTTCTAAAAATCCAAAGCAAATAAATTCGGCAAGCGCACCATGTTGACTTTGGGTCCTATTGCAGTCTTATGGAATGTTCAGAATACCATTGTGAATGCCCATTGCTCTCATCCATCATAGGATCAAAGCAATACAGGGGTGTAACTACTGGGGTAGCAGCGGTAGCGGCTGCCACAGGGCCCGGGACTACCGCTGCGTTTTTGTTTTTGTTAATAGGCCGTTACCTTAACAGGCCCTATTTACTTACTGATCCTGGCTCCTGCTCACGGCTACCGATGCTTTCCCTTCTGCGGAGGCATCTGTGATCATGAGAGAGGATCAGTAAGTAAGGCTGCAGGCCCGCAGAACCCACAAACACCGTTATCATTATACTCGGGGGGTCTTTTCAGATGTACACATGTACATAGGAAGTTCCACATGTACACAGGAAGTTTCATTCAGCCAACTGCAGGCATCTTCCAAGCATAAACAATAGACACAAAGGACAATATGCAGGTTTTTCCATTCCAAATAGTTAGCTATTCATAGTGCAAGGGTACTTGAGTAAAGGATTCTTGAAGATACAGACAAAAAAGTGAAAAGGGAAGATAAAGGTCACTCTCAGCTTGGAGCCTCTGTATCAGGCTGCCACTCACGTGGCACCATCTTGGAATTAAAGATGGAAACCTACTCTACCAATTCTATAGTTTGCGCTTAGACATTGTAGTGAACTCCTCAGTGACATGGAGCCCAAGCCTATATTGGAAACAGTAAGATATAACATATTTCATCACAAACATGGATGTCAATAACACAGCCTTAAATAATATACCCTCCCGAGTGTTTTTTTGAACACCTCCATCCATAATGAACACCGTCAAATAAATACCCATAGTACCCAATCTGAACCCCACAAATTTCCAGTATATTTTGAACCCAAACCACTAACTCTCCACATCCAGGAAAAGAGGAGAAGAAAAACAGGATAAACATACAAACTACCCAAACTACATCACAGGGAAGAGAAAAACAAACCAAAATTATCAGTCTAGCCAGATATTCTCTAGGTGATGTGAAAATGAGACTCTTGAGAAGAGGTCCGTTCTACTGACTTGTAGCCAGATCTGAAGATTTTACATTCTTTTTGGACCACCACCCATTAGTGTGGAAACTTGCCTTAAATAGACATTTAAGAAAACAGAACTACAATATAGTGATCTGCTCTGCTGATAAAGGAGGCGGAGTGGTCCTATAAAACCATAAAGACTACCTTAGGAAGCTGACAACATCTTGGTAAATACAGAGTACTACAAAGAAGTCAGTGCTAACCACCACCAAAAATCAGCAATCTAAGCTTTAGAAAATGGTTGACCAACACAATTTAATTAAGGATGAACTCAACTTTATTAACAGGCAAAAAAAGACTTTCTTTACCACCTACCAAAAATTTAAAAAAGACTCCCAAGATCCACCAGGATAGACCTGTCAAGTTTATCCCATTATATTAACAATGTTCAAAGACTCCACAATGTTGAAAAATTCTCAACATGGAAGGGTCATACGCATTCCTCATGTTGGATGTATCTTCACTTTACTCCAAGATTCCACCCAACCTAGATCCAAGAATGAAGCTGTTTTTTTTTTTCTCTTTCCAATAAACTCCCACAGCAAATTTATCCTGGACTTCATTAACCTCGTTCTTACACATAACGTATTCTCCTTCAAAAACAAACTATACCATTAAAAGTGGGGAACTGCAATGGGGCTATATTTGCCCTCAGTTATGCAATTTCTTCATAGCACATTTTGAGTTCACGTAAATGAAAAACAACCAACCAAGACAATATCATCTTTTACAGGCTTTACGTTGACATCCCATTATTTGGAAAGGTCCAGCTGAATACATAGAGGAATTCACCAATCACCTGAACACTAGAGAATGGGGCCTGACATTTACCTATAACTATTCCAAAGAGTTCATTGAGTATTTCAGACTAGTCATCTTCCACAAAAAATAGTCAATTCTAACCAAGAATCACTTCAATTTGTTGGACACTATCGGTTCTATTGAATTTTCAGGTGCACATTATAAACCATGGCTTGTCAACATCCCCTGCGATCTGTTCCTAGAATCACTAAAAATTTCATATTAATGGCGGATTTGGAGATACAAGCCGTACTATGGAGGTACTGGAACAAGAAGTATCCAAAGAAATTGGTTGCAGAGGCATGTGAGAAGGCTAGAAACATCCCACAAGGCAAACCATTACAAAGAATGCAAACTTAATTTCATCATAGATTTCAATTTCCCTTCAATCTGATATTAAAGGGATCATCAATCGAGATTATTGACAGCTGCCCCCTTATTAGGAATCTGCCTGGCAAACCAGTGATCAGTTTTAAGACAGCAAACTTTGAAACCCATTTTAGCCATCAGTCATTTAAAATCTTAAACGTCCCATTGGAAAAGCCCCAGAGCTCCCCAACATTAATGTGGTCTATCAACATGGTTCCTACAAATGTCTCTCTGCTGCTTGAGCATCCACCAGGGCTGCAAACAAGTCACCTTTAACATTACAGGAAAGATCATTCCTAATCAAAGCTAACCAGATCTGTTCCTCCAACTATGCAATATATTTGTTGGACTGTACATGCAGAATTCAATATATTGGAAGAACAAAAGAGACCCCGAGGCAAAGATTAAACAATCATTGATCTAACATGTAAAAAGGATATTTGAAACACATTGTGTCAAAACATCTCTGTCTGGAACACAATAAAGACTTTTCAGCATTCTGGTCACCCCCACAAAAGTAATCTCTGAAACAAGCCACAGATGGTTTCAAAAATTAAAAAAATAGGGATTATTGGATCTACAAATTCCAATTTCTAAAATCCAGAGGTCTAAACAAAATATTGGAAGCCATAAAATAAATGTAAACCATCCATAAGCTGGAAGAGAAGCCACAAGAGGATATTCATTATTTTATTCCAGATCTGAGATCAAGAGACCTCTTAAAAGAAGGCCATGTGGGCAATGAACAGAATTGTTCCTTCGGTCTTAAATGGATTATCCATTTTTTTTTATTGATGGCCTATCCTTAGGGTAAGCCATGAATATTCAATCTGGGGGAGTCTGATAGTCAGGTCCTCCATAAATCAGCTATATCAATGGCCTCCTACACCACAACATGTTTTCAGGGTCTTTAGGATTCAAAACTATGGGCTGTCATGGCAGAAAGAACACTTTCTCCAGATTACATGCTCCTTTAACCAATATTGGCTTGGCACTGGTTTAAATGAGGTATGTAGTCTAAGGAAACTCCATGTTATTCACCCTTAGCCCCCTTCAAAGGGGTATGGACTAAGCTAGTTGTATTCCCAAGTTGGAATCCCCAGGGTAGTTATGGATTGGTGGTGGGTACACTGCTATTAAACATCTGGAGCAGAAATGAGTCCAATACAAAGCCAGTGGTCATCCATAGACAGAAGTAAGGGCCCCTTCACACGGCTGATACGCTGGCTGCTTTAGAACGTGTAAACGTTCCGTAGCAGCGGCGTCTAAAGCAGTTCCCATTGTTTTCTATGGGAGCCGGCATACGTGCGCTCCCCATAGAAATGAATGGAAAAAGCAGCCCATTCATTTCTATGGCGAGCGCGCGTCTGCCGGCTCCCATAGAAAACAATGCGATCTGCTTTTAGACGCCGCTGCTACGGAACGTTTACACGTTCTAAAGCAGCCAGCGTATCAGCCATGTGAAGGGGCCCTAAGGATGCAATAAACCAGAGGATGGAACAAAAATCTAATCAGAAAATGGATCAGGGGTTAAAATGAGAAAGATAGACTAAGGACTGCAATATTTTCACATCTTAATATGGTATATAATATCATCTAAAAATGTGCATTGCAAATGGCAGTCCACCGTGTAAATTCTGTACATTATTCTTTATTCAATATCAGCATTCTGCCATGGTAACAGACCAATGTATGTGAGCTACATGGCCCAGTACTTCAGATAACACAAGTTTATATGCACTACTTATCTCATATCTCACTAAGAACTTGACATCCACCACAACATAAGGACAATTGCATGTATAGGTTGTTGGTATGGCAGTGGGGATGCACCCAAGACCTTAAGCCACCATTTTGGTGTATGGCTCAAACATAATTGTTGGAGAGTTTGCAGTATTGTAACTGACAGTCTATAGTCACTATTATTTAAGCAGGAAGCAAGTAAATACCCAGGTCCTTGGTGACCAATTCACCAGTCCTTATTACCCTTGTAATATATATGAGGCCATACACAGATGTCTTTGCCTAGCACAAATTGGAGCCTCTTGGATTGTGTTTTTTTCTCTCTTCTCATAGTTATATTGCTGCTTAATGGAGGTTCTGAGTTTCATGCTCTGCACTTTCTCTTAGAGTGTACCCATTTGGGAGGTATAGTACCGAATTTAGAAATTTTTCAAAAATCCCAATATGACTTTTACTGACTTTCTAGATGTAAGTCATATTTCTCAAAATTTACCAGTTGACCTTGCTTTTCTTTCTGTAACATTCACATTTGCACCGGTAATATATTTTTTACAAATCTGTCAAAAAACAAGAAAAAGGACAAATGGATACAAATGCATTAACTTCCTTTTGTATCCATTAGCCATTGACTTCAATGTAAAAAAAAAACAACAGAAAAAAGACTGATACAGTGATTCCCATTTTGGAACTGTTTTTGGAGGCAGAAAAAGACCCACATGCATAGCTTTACATCCATGTAAAAAAAATAGATTGGCAATGGAAAAGATGGATGACACCTACTGAAATCTACTGGTGTCTAAACTGATCAATTTTTATTAGTTTTTCTGTTCTTTTTGGGCAACAAAAAAAAAGCTAATAATGTAATTCAAATGTGAACAAAGTCTCCTTGAGAAAGGAACAACAGTGTGCTTGAGTGAACGGCGCCCCATTCACTGCTATGGGGCTGTGGGTACTACCAGAGATTGCAGTCCAAGCAGCCCCTTATGAGAGAATGGAGCGCCGGTCAAGCTTACTGGCAGCCCATTTACAAGGAGACTTTAGGGGGCTCTTGATCACTGGAGGACCCAGCTGTCAGATCCCCAGCGATCATGGAAATTCTTGTAGATATGGGATAAGTGTTTTTATCGGCATCACCCGTATAAGCCTGAAAAGAGAAAGTTTTGAAGGACATCTGTGACTCGCCTTCTGGGACACATTTGTGGCATGCACTAGCAGTTGGTATTTTGGGGGCATCTGGTACTGGCACAATAGTGGATATCTTTGCCTGGCATATTTGGAGGCAGTTGTGCATATTATAGAAATTTCAGTGTGCCTCAAACCATCTAAGTCAGGCAGATTGAAAAAATTGTAATCAAAGTAATACTTTATAGGGTTGCTTCTACACTTTCCAAAGATGTCTTTGTTATTCAGCATTATAGCTCCATTATTGAGAAAATAGCTGTTTTATTCAATTGCAAATTAGGTGAAGAGGGCTTTAGGGGTATTCCTTACCTTCTCCAGGCTTCACTCTGTGCTATAGCTTACCTCTCCTAACTGCTGCCTAGTTGTCCCTGGGGGAGAGCTGCCAATCAAAGGATGGTGGGCTGGCTAGTTAGCGGAGCAGAGGGAAGTCTAGGGAAAATAAGAAACACCCCAAAGCCTTTTTCACCTAGTCTCCATATGAACTGAACAGCAATGTTCTTAATAATAGAGCTGGAACGCTGAATAACAAAGGTATATTAGGAAAATGTGTAAAGATCCCTACAGGTTACTGGGGTTACTTTGATTACTATTTCCTTACTGACAGACTCCCTTTAAGAATAGAACCCCGTATCTATAAAATAAAAAACAGATTATGCTTTTTTCTAACATTTGACTTTTATATATATATATATATATATATATATATATATATATATATATATATATGTAAGATACAGGTTGTAAAGATATATTATATATATATATATATATATATATATATATATATATATATATATATATATATTCATACAAAGCTCTTCTCAGCTGTGTGCAGTCTTGCCGCCAATTTCATATATATGAGATATGTCAGTGATTTGAGCCCTGCTGGAAACAGCCTCATCAAATGAACACCACATTCCCATAGCCCTGCGGCCCTGTGGATGATGAATTAAATAATTTAACCCATAAACTCACATTTACCTCTGGGACTCCCATAATAGCCTTCAAATATTGCTCTTATTTTTCTTCAGGAGATTAGACTGTTGTCTACACAGAAGAAAAGCGCTCATACTGCGCCTGTTTAAACACGCTGATGGCCTAAATCCGGGAGAAAGTGTTATGTGAACAAATAGACTGAGATGGGTGATGACTGTGCCACCATGTACGGGTTAGCCAGGACCGCTGGAGAAAAGGCTGACATGTTTAGTGGATTAAAGGATAACTCTCTCCTGGGATTCGCACAATCTAATAACATCGACATGTTTAATTAAAGGTCAGCTCAACGTAGGAACAATCTAACTAGTGAAAGTGACATACATAATTGTGCAGAGCACGTGCCGTAACCCGGGAATTATACACTACTGATGATGGTGGAGAACGCAAATTGTCAAAATAAAGTGTACCCGCTGAATATGTCATAATGGACCCAGGCCAAAAAGCATAGGAAGAATTAGGTAATAACAATAAATGCTATGTTCACACCTGTGCCCAGGGGTACATGGTTCTGAACCCAGCCAAAGGGGTATTCCAACCATAGGCACATGCCCCAGTGCTAGAAGAGCATTTGGGCCCTGGATTTTCAACTTTTAATCTGGTAGTACATCCACCGTTACCGGACTGAAACTAGTTTTGATGTCATATTAGCTTTTCTAATGAAAAAGACACTTGAGATGTCTTGGCAGCTTACTTGAAAGAGAGTTGTGATGTAACAGCTGCTGACCTGAATGAGACACACTTATGATATCATAGAAGTTATGATGTCACAATAAGGCTTTATCAAGATCTGTTTAGCTCACTGTTAGGATTTTGCAGTAACTGCGGCCATGATATGGGTGTCGCTGCCTGTTCCTCTGCACAGATCAGGGTTGCAAGGGTTAATCTGCCTTGCAATAGCCGCTCGGATTGGGCAGCTGGGCTATTTGCTGGTGACCGCCCCTTGCCTATATAAGGGGGCTGGTCTGGACACCCGGCGCTCTAAGATCCATTCTCAAACCCAAAATAATTTGTGTGTGCATGTGTGTATGGTTTCCAGCCTGTAATCCTTAGTTGGCCTTGTATGTGTGTGATAGAACTCAGTAGGTTTAGCTAGCATTACTTCTCAGACAGGGTTACTGGGAGTGGGCTTGGCAGTAGTTGCCTGGGTGTTGGGTGGAACAACTACACATAGGGTTTACTTGGTCTCTGGCTAGTCAGGAGTGCTGGCTAGCTAGTTTGTTTATTTGTAGCGGCTGCTCTAACTGCACAGGTCTCTGTGAACTATAACAGAGTACACCTGGTTGTTTAATTTAGCTGGCAGTGACATCAACTGTCAGACAGTGTTCACACTAGGTGTTAGCAGTTCAGAAGCCCAGAGGGCTCCGCAGGGTTTTCATTTATTTAGTTTTTTTTTTTAATAAACCCCGCTGACCATAACACTCCACCCATTTAAGGATAGGGCAACGTGACTCTTTCCCTCATGTTAGTGAGTGGAGTTGCCCTACCTTAAAGGGGTTGTCCCATCACAAGGATCCTATCTATACTGCTGGTTAATGTGGATGTAAGACTTTTCCTAAATACATTGCTTCAGCAAAACTGCTTTGTTTGTCCACTATCTTACTTTATTCAATTTTTTGTGGCCACAGCCCTGACCTAGCTGCTCCTGAGTCAAATGATGTATCTGCTACTCTCAGGTGGAGGGAGGAGGGGCTAAGTGCAGGGAGCGAGCCTGTGTATCTAGCTATTCCTGTGTCTACACCACGTGACCTAGTTCCCTGCTATCAGATAAGGAAGAGCTTTCATTTCTTCTGTTCTCCCAGTTATCAGGCTAGCTAATTCAGTTGTGTTCATTATGGCAGAGACAGGCAGTCTCTGTATGTAACACAGAATGGAGTTGCTGCTGCCTGTACTTCATAGTCCAATGTGGGTGGGCGGAGCTACACGTGAATTGGGGGGGGGCGGAGCTAAACGTCAGGTTGCCTGTGAAACCCCGCCCACCAAATGATGCAAGCAACCAGGAAGAAAGAAGATTTTACAAGAGTGAAGACTGCTGAGTATGTGAGGTGGGAATACCCCTTTAACATATGTAAATCGGTGACCATCTGTTTACATAGAGATCAATGCAATAGGTCACAGTAGTTAAATGGCACTAACACAACTGTGATAGTAGTTTACCTGTCTAAAACCTAAGAATGGGCGATTGATTGGAAAATAACTGAAACATCAACCAGGATATCCAATTTTAACTGATGTTATTCATGTTGGTTATTTCAGTTTGGTTATTACAATATTTTAGAGGTTTCAACCAGGGCCGTTTTAACACATTCGTGGGCCTTCCCATCACCACCACTTGGTCTGCACAAATTATATGCCCCCTCAATTGTCCCCACATAGTATAATGCCCCTTAGTGCCTTTTACACATTATAATGCCCTCCTAGTGGCCAAATACAATTTAATGCCCCTCATAATGTCCTCTTCCAAGTTGCCCCCATACTCCTACAGTATCATGTCCCCCCACCCCCCAGGTTGCCCGCACAGTGTCATGTCCCCCCGAGGTTGCCCCCACAGTGTCATGCTCCCCAGGTTTCCTCCACAGTTTCATATCCCCATGAAGTTACTCCCTCAATGGGTGGAGGCATGTCCTAATTAGGAAGGCCCCATCATGCAACTAGAGATAGTCGAGTGGGTATCTTTATTTGGGGGGGAGGAGTCCTTTTCATAGTTTGCCTCTGGCAGCAGAGAGGCAAGGTTCATTCTTGATTACAACCCATAGAACAGACAACTGCATTATGGTCAATTTAAACATAGCTTTAGGTAGTAATTCAGTTAGAATTGCATGTAAATCCCAGGCTCCCCAAGTATCCAAAGATATTCATAACCATTGTGGGGAAGTTAGCTCAGTAGAAGCAGTGGTGTGGACGTAAACAGTCAAAACAGGGACACAAAATGTGCAGCAAACTGGTTTATTTAGAAAAAAAAACAGGAAAATAAATAAACCTTCGCTTCAGGCACAAAATGAGCAAAACAAAATACAGCCTTAAAGGGGTTGGCCACTTTCAGACCAATATTGACAAACAAATGTACAATAAAAATGTAACATCTCTGCCTGTTCGGGCCTCTGCGCCACCCTCTGCTCACGTGCTGTGGCGCAGGAGGCGTGTGCAGTTTGATAATCTGCTTAAAGTTTTTAGTTGCACTGTGTGAACACGGCTCTAGTTCTGTAATTGGATTTGCACCACACCCGTCTTCTGCCCTTGTTCCCTCTGTCCATTCAGTGGTTTGATTTTGTCTTGCCTGTGATTGACAGCTTTCCTTCCTATCAGGTTCAGGGCGGGTTCTTCCTCCCCTATTTAGTCTTGGCTCACATTCACACTGGTGCCGGTTATTGCCTCTTGCTTGCTGGTTTCTCTTGCTGTTTAATTACTTGTATTCTAATCCTTGACCTCTGGCTTCCCTACTGATTATTCTTTTGGACTCTGATTTGGCACTGCATCGCTCTCCTGTTACCGAACCCTGGCTAGCTGACCTCCCTTTGTTGTTGGGTAGTATTGCCATGAGTAAGGGACGGATGTCCCGAAACGCGTAGGCTTGTCTGTCTTCAACCATACATGCATACTTGGAATTGACCATGTAAGTTTTTCTACATCTTTTTTTCCTATGTCTGGTACCTATTTTTTATATTTTTCCAATAAAAGTCAAGTTTTACTATAGACCTCTTGTGCTGAAGGAATATTTTTCTACTGGGTTCTTGCATTGTTCCACCCCAGCCGGGGGTGTATTTTTTCGTGCACTCTTGGTCTAGCTGATTCTCTTTAAGATTTATGGTGAGCTGTGGACTGTGTTTTTTCTTGTCCCTTTGTTGTTGTTCGTCTTGTCTGCGTTTTGTGTTTCACGTATTCAGGGAGGGACTGTCTTCGTGGTTGTCGCCTATTACCTAGGATAGGGTCTGGCAATAGGAAGGGAAAGTTGGGGGCTTCAGCTTAGGGCTCACTGTCACTTGTGCCCCTCCCTCCAGGGTTCGCCAGCAGCTTCTGGGGAATTATCATCTGGCTATTCCCTAACAAAAAAAATATACAATTTTCCAATATACTTTCTGTATCAATTCCTCACGGTTTTCTGGATTTCGGCTTGCTGTCATTCATTCTGTTACGTCTAGAGGATAAAACTCTGGCCATGGTCATGTGATTTACGGTCCATGGTCATGTGATGAGCACACAGGTGTTGCTCGTTACAGTCACAGCACAATATTCAGACATCTGCCTGGTAATCAGCTGTACACTTGTGTATCATCACATGACTGCTCGTCTGAGCAACTAGCTAAACAGAACGGATAACCTAACTATACGTGTGGCTTACTTCCAACCACACGAACAAAACAGGTGCAATATTGTCTCACCGGTCTCAGAGTTACAGGACAGAATCATACATCTCCTTTCACCTCATGAAACTGCCCTGAACTGCAGACTCTGCAGCCTTTTATGGGTCAGTAATGAACCCAGGATCTACACCTGGGCTGAGGCCTACTCCAGATCCGCCCTGGACCACACATATGTCAGAAACCTGGGCTGATATATCTGGACTCCAGCACTTTGCTTGTTACCTTCTCACACCGTATATAATCATCTCGCATGGGCCTTTGCTTATTATACTCCAGGGTCCGAAGAAAACCCATAATATAGCCATTCCCTTCATCAGCCAATCCTTTCACTGGTTACTCATCATCAAGTGAATATAGTTTAAAGTGTTTATGCTGACATACAAAGCCATCCACAATTTGTTCCCTCTGTACATCTCTGGCCTAATCTCCTGATACTTACCCATACGGAACCTTTGGTCCTCTTAAAATCTCCTATTCCACTCTGTTCTTATCCGCTCTTCACACAACCACCTCCTAGACTTCTCCTATGCATCCCCCATACTCTGAAACTTACTCCTAATTTGAAAAGGACCCTGAGGATTCACCTCTTCAGGAAGGCCTACAACTTCCAATAGCACTATTGCCACCACACCACCATCTAAATTGCTTCTACTTTCTGCTGGTCTCTATTAACCTTTCCTCATAGATTGTTAACCCTTGCAGGCATGGGCTTTCTATCCCATTGTACCAGTTGGTCACCATGGAATTAATATGATAATGTACAGCACCATGGAATTAATCACATAAAATAATAATAATAATAATAATAACAATAATAATAGTTATTTCATGGGAATACAAGTTGTTACTAAAACAGACATGTCAGGAGAGCAGGCAAAGGAATCTTCCACAAAAGCAGAATTGAGGCTGTGTGCCTCAAGTGCCTCAAGGTTTAACAGTTGACGGAGAAAACTGGTCCAAGTTGATCCTTACCATTACGAAAAAATCAATTTGGCAGGTCTGTCACGCCTTGAGAATAATACAGTAAACATCAGATAATCCAGAGAGATCTGCACTGGCGGGATGTCACATAATATAAACATCCATAATACCAGAAACCTCAAATTATTAAAAACTATCATAAAATATAGAAATACCTTATAGAGTGAATGATGAGAAACTAACAGTGAGTCATTCTCTGACATTCAACATCTGATAATACAAAAATTATAAGATCTGGCATTGGATAATCCAAAAAATCACAAACATATTTTGTGCTAAAATAAACAAGAATTTCCATAAATATTCAATATTCTGAAATATCTGATAATCTGGCACCTGCCATGTAAATAGGAACTGTCCTAGAAGGTTGCAGATGACAACATAACCAAGTCTGCCAAAGTGGGGTCAAATGAGTTTTTCATTATACGTCCTTGTTTGATTGTGTCCTTTATATTTCTCATCGAAACAGGAGGTGGTCAACAAGATATTTTTTCACAGTTTTTCACTGTTTCTTTAAATGGGTTGTCCCATATGAGCAACCCACATCTATAGAACATCTATAGGATTAATGGAGTTTGAAGCCCCTGGGCAATACATTTCATAGGGCTTCATTCCACCTCTGGAACTAGGACCACATGAGATCATCATTACTAAACTTACCTGTTCCTGTTCACATGTGAGCATCTAGTGGACATCAAGACATCTATGCATGGTGTCCGCCTGGATACAGCCTGCAGCCTACAAGGTTTATTGGCCTTTCTGACTTAGGCTGGGTTAACACTTGCGCTGTGTGACTGTTCAAGGATTTCATCTCCCATTCTGCTTAAAAATGCTGAGAGAAAAGACCTGTAAGCAGCACTGATTGTAACAGCCAGATCAAAACAACCTGTTCAGGATGGGTGGTGGAGGCCCTCTAGGTCCCCAACAGTGTTCGGGAAAATACTTTGGGAAAGTATTTTAAATACAAAATACTTACAGTGTTGGCCAAAAGTATTGGCACCCCTGCAATTCTGTCAGATAATACTCATTTTCTTCCAGAAAATGATTGCAATCACAAATTCTTTGGTATTATCTTCATTTAATTTGTCTTCAATGGAAAACCACAAAAAGAATTGTCAAAAATCCAAATTGGATATAATTCAACAGCAAACATAAAGAAGGGGTGGACAAAAGTATTGGCACTGTTTGAAAAATCATGTGATGCTTCTCTAATTTGTGTAATTAAAAGCACCTGTTACTTATCTGAGGCACCTAACAGGTGGTGGCAATAACTAAATAACACTTGCAGCCAGTTGAAATGGATTAAAATTGACTCAACCTCTGTCCTGTGTCCTTGTGTGTACCACATTGAGCATGGAGAAAAGAAAGAAGACCAAAGAACTGTCTGAGGACTTGAGAAGCAAAATTGTGAGGAAGCATGAGCAATCTCAAGGCTACAAGTCCATCTTCAAAGACCTGAATGTTACTGTGTCTACCGTGCGCAGTGTCATCAAGAAGTTTAAAGCCCATGGCACTGTAGCTAACCTAGATGTGGACGGTAAAGAAAAATTGACAATAGATTTCAATGCAAGATTGTGCGGATGGTGGATAAAGAACCCCGACTAACATCCAAACAAGTTCAAGTTGCCCTGCAGTCCGAGGGTACAACAGTGTCACCCCGTACTATCCGTCGGCGTCTGAATGAAAAGGGACTGTATGGTAGGATACCCAGGAAGAACCCACTTCTTACCCAGAGACATAAAAAAGCCAGGCTAGGGTTTGCCAAAACTTACCTGAGAAAGACAAAAAAGTTTTGGAAGAATGTTCTCTGGTCAGATGAGACAAAAGTAGAGCTTTTTGGGAAAAGGCATCAACATAGAGTTTACAGGAAAAAGAACAGGCCTTCAAAGAAAAGAACACTGTCCCTACAGTCAGACATGGCGGAGGATCCCTGATGTTTTGGGGTTGCTTTGCTGCCTCTGGCACTGGACTGCTTGACCGTGTGCATGGCATTATGAAGTCTGAAGACTACCAACACATTTTGCAGCATAATGTAGGGCCCAGTGTGAGAAAGCTGGGTCTCCCTCAGAGGTCATGGGTCTTCCAGCAGGACAATGACCCAAAACACACTTCAAAAAGCATTAGAAAATGGTTTGAGAGAAAGCACTGGAGACTTGTAAAGTGGCCAGCAATGAGTCCAGACCTGAATCCCATAGAACACCTGTGGAGAGATCTCAAAATGGCAGTTTGGAGAAGGCCCCCTTCAAATCTCAGGGACCTGGAGCAGTTTGCCAAAGAAAAATGGTCTAAAATTCCAGCAGAGCATTGTAAGAAACTCATTGATGGTTACCGGAAGCGGTTGTTCCCAGTTATTATGTCTAAAGGTTGTGCTACCAAGTATTAGGCTGAGGGTGCCAATACTTTTGTCCGGCCCATTGTTGCAGTTTTGTGTAAAATGATCAATGATTTGACTTTTTTTCATTCAACCAAACCATGATGTAATTAAATAACTTACCCATAAGTGCTTAAGGAAGTTGGCCACTGAGTTTATTTGACCCGTGATTAGCTTGTTTGGCCAGGCCTTGGAGTAAGCAGACACTTTTTGTCCTGCCCCTGCCGCTTCGGATTTAGTCTTGTTAATTTTGAAAAAAGTTCCGTCCAAAATTGCGGGGAGATGTGGGTCTTTGAGATCTGAATCATTGTCGGTTGCATCCCCTTCACTGGTATTACGATTTTCCTACATTTTTGAAGTAATTTTATGGAATAGATTACGCAATCAGGATGATTAAAAAATAAAAATAAACCACACTTCACTACAAGGCAGACTTGTATTGTTGGAACGTGCTGGAATTTTCCCTCCTCTCGTCACACCTCGCACGAGATACAAGAAACGAGAGCAATGACGTGACTCACGCTTTTTTTTTTTTCAAGTGCAGTGAGGCGGGTTATTTAAATTACAACATTTGTTTTGAAATTAGACAGTAAATAAAATACGTAAAATACTTCCTAAAAGTATTTTAATTACAAATACAAAATACTGAATAAAAAAAGTATTTTAATTACAAAATACAAATACCTGACACGTATTTTAAATACTATTTGAATTACTTGTATTTTAAATACTCCCGAACACTGGTCCTCAAAGAGATGCAGGTCTAGAGCCAGGTGGTCCTGCATAACCTTTCTCAATTCATGTTAATGGGGGACACCAATCGGTGTATCAATGAATGCTATGCTATAACAATGGGGGCAGCATACCATTCATGGATAAACTGATCACAGCAAGTGCAGATGGGATAACCCTTTAATTTTGAAACTTTAGTATTATTTTATTTGCTTTTTAATACACCGTGTTAACTAAGGGATCTGGAAACCACATTGCCTTTCCATGTGAAGATGAAAAGGTCCGCTAAATGGAAGACAGTGCTTCTGACAGAGGAGCGCAGCGCTCTAATGACAGCGACTTGTTAAATGTTTCCTTTCAAGCCAGAGCAAAGTGACCTAATGGCAAGAATATTGTTCTCATCTCTCTTGTGAATATGACATACGGGACCGGAGAAAAGCCATGGTTACGTATTTATGAAGACTTGCTGTTTCTTAGGGATCGGGTGAGGAAATGGCTATTTATCTTTATTTATCTCTATTAACCATTTTGCTTGCCACATATTGATGGCGCTTCTGGGGACGGTAATTGACCCTGGGGGCAACATCTCTTTGATCAATGTGAGAGATGACTAGCAAAATGTCATTTGAATATCATTATCTAGACTATGGAAAATATGGACTAATCTGCCAGATTCAAGGGCAATAGAGTATGAAGCTGGATTCATTGGTGGGAGACAGAGACCTAAGGCCCCATGCACATGGACAAATACCATGGCTTTGGCATCCATACCATTGACTCCTCTACTTTTCCACAGCCTGAATCCAACTCCTGTGTATGGTATAATGCCCCCTTCTGGCTCCAAACACATTGTGCCATTGTGCCTCCTTAGGTCCCGTGCACTAATATGCAAATATATACAGTACAGACCAAAAGTTTGGACACACCTTCTCATTCAAAGAGTTTTCTGTATTTTCATGACTATGAAAATTGTAGATTCACACTGAAGGCATCAAAACTATGAATTAACACATGTGGAATTATATACTTAACAAAAAAGTGTGAAACAACTGAAAATATGTCTTATATTCTAGGTTCTTCAAAGTAGCCACCTTTTGCTTTGATTACTGCTTTGAACACTCTTGGCATTCTCTTGATGAGCTTCAAGAGGTAATCACCGGAAATGGTTTTCACTTCACAGGTGTGCCCTGTCAGGTTTAATAAGTGGGATGTCTTGCCTTATAAATGGGTTTGGGACCATCAGTTGTGTTGTGCAGAAGTCAGGTGATACACAGCTGATAGTCCTACTGAATAGACTGTTAGAATTTGTATTATGGCAAGAAAAAAGCAGCTAAGTAAAGTGGCCATCATTACTTTAAGAAATGAAGGTCAGCCAGTCCAAAAAATTGCGAAAATTTTGAAAGTGTCCCCAAGTGTAGTTGCAAAAACCAAATGCTACAAAGAAACTAGCTCACATGAGGACCGCCCCAGGAAAGGAAGACCAAGAGTCACCTCTGCTGCGGAGGATAACTTCATCCGACTCACCAGCCTCAGAAATCGCAGGTTAACAGCAGCTCAGATTAGAGACCAGGTCAATGCCACACAGAGTTCTAGCAGCAGACACATCTCTACAACAACTGTTAAGAGGAAACTTTGTGCAGCAGGACTTCATGATAAAATAGCTGCTAGAAAACCACTGCTAAGGACAGGCAACAAGCAGAAGAGACTTGTTTGGGCTAAAGAACACAAGGAATGGACATTAGACCAGTGGAAATCTGTGCTTTGGTCTGATGAGTCCAAATTTGAGATCTTTGGTTCCAACCACCTGTTATGGTTCTGTGTGTATATACAAAAATAATAAATAACACAACCAGAACCGCTAAGCCGCAGAGCACTGCGGCAAGGTCCACAGGCCCAGATGGGCAGCCGTACGTCTAAATTATTCACCACCAGTTGAACTGCACTGGCAGTGATGTTGTGCAACACAAATGTGAACTGGTGGCAACAGACTCTCTCCAGTTAAACGTCACTGGGAGAGCGTGACAATGTACAGCAGTTGAGCAAATGAAGTTGTCAGAAGCCCCTGCTATTTACAGCAGGAGAACCAGACCTTAGCATGTGCTTCACTGCACTGCAAACACAAGACTGCCAGGGGTTAACTTCACTCCTGGTCAGTCAAACAACAAACTCCTATCCTGCAAGGAGAAACAAGGCAGTAGGACTGGGAATGGGTTTGACGGGTTCCAAAGGGCAGAGCCAAGGGGAACTAGCTGGATCCCTACTCAGCTCCTAGAATTGTCTGGAACCTGGCCCTAACCTCCTGTCTCAACATATTTTCAGCAAAGTGTGAGCACCGGGCGGGCGTCGGCTCACACTATTTAAAAGCTAGTCCCCGCCCAACAGGGGCGGTAGCATGACGTCACCGATCATGCTCAGTATGGCCAAACTGGGACTTAGCCTCAGAGTGGACCCAAAATGTCTGAGCATGCTCAGTGGGGAGAGAACGGCACTTAGCCTCTGAGCGGCTCCAAAATGTCTGAGCATGCTCAGTGGGCCAAAAGCTGGACTTAGACTCCAGACATCTTACTGCACAACGTCGAGGACGAGGTTCGGATTGGCCCGCAGGTGGCACTGTGCGCCGTGATGGAAACCTGCGAGACCCGATCCTAACACCACCGTATCTTTGTGCGACGCACAAAATGTGAACAGATGGACTCTATATGCCTGGTTCCCACCGTGAAGCATGGAGGAGGAGGTGTGATGGTGTGAGGGTGCTTTGCTGGTGAACACTGTTGGGGGATTTATTCAAAATTGAAGACATACTGAACCAGCATGGCTACCACAGCATCTTGCAGCGGTATGATATTCCATCTGGTTTGCATTTAGTTGGATCATCATTTATTTTTCAACAGGACAATGACCCCAAACACACCTCCAGGCTGTGTAAGGGCTATTTGAGCAAGAAGGAGAGTGATGGGGTGCTACGCCAGATGACCTGGCCTCCATAGTCACCAGACCTGAACCCAACCGAGATGGTTTGGGGTGAGCTGGACCGCAGAGTGAAGGCAAAAGGGCCAACAAGTGCTAAGCATCTCTGGGAACTCCTTCAAGACTGTTTAAGACCATTTCAGGTGACTACCTCTTGAAGCTCATCAAGAGAATGCCAAGAGTGTGCAAAGCAGGAATCAAAGCAAAAGGTGGCTACTTTGAAGAACCTAGAATATAAGACATATTTTCAGTTGTTTCACACTTTTTTGTTAAGTATATAATTCCACATGTGTTAATTCATAGTTTTGATGCCTTCAGTGTGAATCTGCAATTTGCATAGTTATGAAAATACAGAAAACTCTTTTAATGAGAAAGTGTGTCCAAACTTTTGGTCTGTACTGTATATATATACCTCACCCTAATACCTCAGAACTGTCTACAGGTCCACCATGATCTCTGCTCATAGAGGCTTGAAGCAGCAGGCGCAATGACATCATTATAAGGGCTAGTTCACACGGGCATAGAGGGGGCGGATTATGGCGCGTAATACACATCATAATCCGCCCCCTCACAATGGTGGTCTATGGAGACCACTAGGCTACTTTTTTCCGTGAGCGGCATGTTGCCGCTCACAGAAAAATGAAGCGGACTGCCCTTTCTTCAGGCGGATTCCACAGCTCGTTGAGCCGTGGTGTCCGCCCTGCGGCAGCAACCTCTGCAGTCGGCTCATTCATTTGACCCTGCTCTGGAGGGAGAAGCTGTGACTGTCAGAAGCCGAGACAGTTGTGGCAGGTAGATTTTGGCCCGAGAGTGACGTGGCTCCCCGCGTCACTCTTGGCGCCAAAATCCGTGCTTCCACTCCCCGTGTGAACTAACCCTAAGTTGCCAGCAGCAGCAACAAGAATGGTGGATGATGGAGCAGGGACCTTCCTACTTCACCAGTGTATTCAGCTCTATCTTTTTCCTGAGGATAAAGGTAAACCCATCACCCAGAACATGTGGGACATTTATGTTGAATTTTGGCCAGTTGTGGTTACATGGTTACAAGTCACAGAAAGATTGAGCACTGAATACAATCCCATTCATTTGCATTGCTTTAGGAGTCACAGGGCAAAATTTCAATGTTTGGTCACAAACCAGGAGCCAAAACCAAAATTGCCTTGTAGCTCCAGCCAAACCCTTCAACTAGCCGTAAACTTTCAATCGGCTAATTCCTGAGCGCTTAATAGGCATCCATTATAAAACGTAGCGTATGAGGTAAATGTAAAGTCCAACAGTTGCTATTGTAAAAGCATCTCCACCCAATGTGACTTTATGGCTGCACATGGTTGGGTTTGCTAATACACTGACATTTACTTTCCACTTACTTTGCACAAATGTGCAGAAGAAAAACAAACTGTGACTTCCCAAATACCAGCAAATGAATGTTAGAGAGGTACACAGAAGTATCATAGACCTCTATTATGTTGGTAGTTCCCATTACTAAACCCATCGTTGGGCCAGTGTTAGGACAGTGTAGTATTCTGCTTGTGTGAGAACCTGTGTACAACAATACTGTAATATACTCAAATAAGTCCGTATACCAGCAGGAAAATAAACTTGAAGTGGCCTTTACTCATAGAAAATACATGTTCTGTACATTGTTACAGCACTTACTGGGGCCCACTGCACACAGGCTTTGTTGTTACATGAAATATTGACCGCATTGTGACCGTACTTTCCTGGACTGAACACTGAGCAGGTACCCGGAACTCCAAGCGTCACAGTCATCCATGATACTAGAAGTCTCGTCTCTACTACTACTACTACTACTGTTCTATATTGAATACACATGGGTGAATACACATGAGTGACTCCTACCATCATAGATGACAATAATGCTTGGTGTTCATGACCCTGATCAGTGTTTGGTTGGGGAAATACAGCGGATATATGGTCCATGTTTCATGGGCTGCATTCACCTTTGTGAAACTGACCTTAAAGGGGATGTGATGTTATGGACACTTATTTCCTATCAACAGGACAGGGGATTTGTGTCCAATCGCTGGGGCCGCAAATCACCATTTCCCTCAGGGATCATGACAACATAGTACTAAAAGTCCCCCTTATGAATCCTTGCGAATGGAGCACCAGTGAGAGACCAGTGCTCCATTTACTTCCATGGATATGCAAGTGCTGCTGGAGATTACAGTCCTGGCAAATGGAACAAGATATATGAAGCAATGTATTGGGTAACAGACTTCAGTTAGTTCAAGCTACAAGTTTAAATATGATCCTGGAGATGGGAATACACCTAGGTGATAGATAAGTGACCGGAACTTAAAGGGATATCCTTGACTAACTGGAAAACCATCTACTGGTTGGAGAGGTGTGGAAGAAAAAAGAAGTTATACTTGTCTACCCCCAGATTTCTATTTGGATGATGTGTCCCACATTCGCTCCACTGTTAGTCTGGGCCAGAGATGGTGAGGCTCCTATGACCACTGCGGCAACTCACTGGCCTCAGCGTAACATGCGTGAAATATCAGGAAATATCAACAGCGAGGAGAGTGATTTCCACAGTAGTCATCGGAGCCTGACTACTTCTGGTCAGCCCAGTAGCACCATAACGGAACACCAAGCATAGGTGAGTATATCTGCTTTATTTTACACCACTCCTGAAGAACCCCTGTGTCTCATCTATCTGTGAGGGTTCTTTCAAGTTTTAGCCTGAGCTTTTGAAACCAAAACCAAGAGTGGATTAAAGGGCTTGTACCAAATTTTGAACTTAAGCCTACCAATGCTGGGATCCCCATCGATCCCAAGAACAAGGGTCCAGCTCCATCATCCTAGCTATCCGAGCTATCTACAGCCCTCCCATAGAGAGTGACAGACCACTCCACTGATCATGAAGATCCCTTGTGTGACTGATATGGGATCATTTCAAAAGTTGGTGCAACCCTTTTAAATAATAGAAGGAGGGCATACCTAGCGCCGCACCTCTAATGATGCGAAATGAGGCGCCTGCCTAGGGCGGGGGACCAGAGGGGGGCGGCAGCCCGGGCGATTTTTTTTTACTTTTTTTTTCTCTGAACCAGCGCACGAGAGCTGCTGTTCTCCTTGCGCTGGTTCAGACGTCTATGTATCAGCGTAGGCGGCGTCATCACGCACCCTACGCTGAGACGCAGCATACTGCTGGGAGAAGAGGATCAGCAGCGGGAGCAGCGCTCATGCCGGTAAGTATAACTTTTTTTTGTTTTATAATAGGCCGCTACCTGCTGGAGTATCTCTAGCAGTTAACGGCCCATTTACCAACCTCCCCGGACCTGTTCATTGCCCCCCCACGATCCCACTGCTGCTATTATTATACTCAGGGGTCTTTTCAGACCCCCGAGTATAATAATCGGAGCCCCAGGGGAAGTGAGGGAACATAATAAACAATGTTACTTACCTCTCCAGGATCCGATGTTACTCCTAGGAGGCTTCGGGCCTGTATGGCAATGTTCTAGATAGTCTTTTGATTGTCCGCCTCAGGCAGCAGAGAGGCTAGGTTCACCACTCAAACCCCTTACTGCTGGAGGAATTTTTCAATTTTTATTTTTCACTCCAGCCCTCCCCCCTTCCAAATGCCATATCTTTTTTATTTCTCCGCTCTAAGAGCCATATGAGGTCTTAATGTTTGCAGGACAAATTTTTCTTCATGATGCTACCATTTATTATTCCGTACCATGTACTGGGAAACTGGAAAAAAATTCAGAATGGGGTAGAGTTGAAGAAAAAGTTGCATTTGTGCGGCTTTCTTGTGGGCTTTATTTTTACGACATTCACCATGAAGCCAAAATGATATGTCATCTGTATTCTATGTTTCAGGGCGATTCAGAGGATGCCAAATTTATATGGTTTTATTTACATTTTAACCACTTAACAAAAACCCAAAACTGCAAAAAAGTTTTTTTCTAAAATTTGCCAAGTACTTACGCCTGGAACTTTTTTTTATTTCCATGTACGGGAGTGCATAAGGCGTCTTTTTTTGCAGGACTAGGTGTACTTTGAAGTTATACTATTTGGGGGAATTGTGATTGCTTTGATTACTTTTTATTCAAATTTTTATCCGAGGCAAATTAGTGAAAAAAGCGGTTTGGCACTTTTGATTTTTTTCCCCGCTACGGCGTTTACCGTACGGGAAAACATTTTTAAAGATTTGTAGAGTGGGTGTTTTCAGTCACAGGGATACCTAATGTGTATGTGTTTCACAGTATTTAAGTACTTTTACATATGTTCTAGAGAAAGGGGGGTGCTTTGAATTTTTAATTATTTTTTTTTATCCCCTAGGAGTCTTGAACCCCCAGGGGTCTTATCGCTAATGCAATGCATTCAAAAATATGGCTCTTCTATTGAAGGCTACATAGAGTAGCCTGCAATAGAATTAATGAAAGATGGGTCTTGGAGGCTTCACAAGGATCCAGGCTGTCATGGTAACGGGACGCTGGCCCTAGAGTTTGCTCTGAATGCCGGTGATCCCCAGCAAAATGGGCTCAATCAGCTTTGACTGAGCTGCCAGAGATGTTAATGCCGGCGAAAACAGCGGAGACTTGGCTGCTATGGTGGTCACCTGACTCCTGAGCGGCCGAAATATTTAAACACCCGACATCCGCCGTAATAGTACAGCAGATGTCAGGAAAGGGGTAAGGGCACAGGGTAGTCTGTACGTTAATGCTTGGCGACTTTTTTCATATTTTCCCTCCCTGCCTTCCAAAATTCATATCTTTTTTATTTTTCTGTTCGGGCTGCATACAATGCTTTAATTAGTTTTTATTAACTTTTTGGGGGGCTCTGTGTAAAAAAAAACCCTCCCAATTCTATCATCATTTTTTTTTGGAGTTCACTTTCCATTAAAAACTAAACGACAGCTTTGCCCGGCGGGTTATTACGGTTATGGTGATACCACGTTTATATTGTTTGTATTGTGATTTACCACTTTTACAAATAAAACGTCACTTTTTGATAATGAATGATTTTCCTGGGGTCACTGTATCTGACGCCTATAAATATTTTACTGTATTGTTGATGGATGGATGTAAGGGCTCTTTATTTGTGGGCAAGTTGTACTTTTTATTGGTACCAATGTTTGGTATGTATGACTTTTTGTTCCCTTTTTATTGTTATTTTTGGTAAAACTAAGTGATCAAAATATGTTTTATTGTGTATTGAAGTACGGCGTTCATCGTATGGGATAAATAGCACATTTTTTAGATGGTGAGGTATCATAAGGACAAGGGATACCTAACATGTTGCTTATTTTTATTTACTTTCTGTGTTTTTTAAATGTTAAGATGTTATTTTTGCAAAAAAGGACTGAGTTGTCAGATTGTGGTTACAAATCCAGGACAAGGAGGACCCGCGCTGATAGGTTTAGGTGAAAGAAAACGACTTTATTGGAACAACACACAACGCGTTTCGGGCATACACTCTGCCCTTCTTCAGGTGCAATGGTTCTTTAGCCGTCCAGCCGAGAAGCTACGATGTTATTTTTAACTTTTTATTATTTGTTTATTTTTTATGCTTTATTTTTAACGTTTTCCCTGTCCCAGAAGAGAATTTGAGATCTTTAATAATACATAGTATTGCAGTACATCGCACACACAGGTTCCCTATGTGTAATGTGCATAGGCAGTCAATCTCATGACTGCCATGGTCACCCCTTGGGTTCCACAATCTTTTCACAGGGAATCTGAAGGCGGGATGGGGCAATCTTGATCATGGCATTGAGGTGGAACTGGGGACATATTTCAGTAACAACACTGATCCCTTTCCAGCAATGAGGTGTCGGCACAAGACTGAATGAACACTGGCGGTGGACAACAGAGCCGCTGAGACAGGTAAGCATACTTTTTCTTTTATTTTACACTAGAGATGAGCGAATAGTATTCAACGAATAGTTTCGAATACCTCCGCTCTAGAGATGAGCGAGTACTGCCGTTTCGAATAGCACGCACCCATATGAATGAATAGATGCCGCCAGCACACAGCCGGGGCCGGCGTCCTGCCGTTTAACCCCGTGTGCTGGCTGCGTTCATTCATTCCTATTGGTGCGTCCAATCGAAACGGCTGGCTCCTATGGGAGCGAAGTATTTGAATCTACTATTCGCTCAACACTATTTTACACCTCCTTTGAGCTTTACACAAGTTGTTCTAATTCCTGAACAACCCCTTTAAGGGTGGTTTATATATTAAGGGGGAATTATACTGTGGGGGCCATATCAAGGCTGGTATTATACAGTGTGGACAATATTAACCCCTCCCCGACATGCGCCGTAATAGTACGGCGCATGTCAGGTTTGTAACTATGGCGACTGCCCGGGAGCTTTAAGCAGTAGACAACCGGCTCTAATACCTCCGATCGGTCCCCGGACCGATCGGAGGCATTAACCCCTCCGGTGCCGCGGTCAAAGGCGCCGGAGGCGCCATTTTCCCGGCGGCGCTTGGGCGCCGCCATTTAGCCCGGGTTCGCAGGCTCCTGGAGCATGCTCCAGGGCCAACGTCATGTTGCCATGACAGCCGGGAGCCTGTACAAGGCTCCCAGGCTTGTCTGCAAATTCTCTCTTTTGCAGGCTGGTCTAGGCAGCCTGCAAAAGAGAGGATGATTTTTTGCAATGCATTAGCATTGTAATGCATTGCATTAGTGATCAGACCCCCTGGGGTTCAACACCCCTAGGGGGTCTAATAAATGCAAAAAAAAAGTTAAAAAAAATATTAAAAAATATAAAAAGTATTAAAAGTTCAAATCACCCCCCTTTCCCTAGAACACATATAAAAGTAGTTAAAAACTGTGAAACATATACATGTTAGGTATCCCCGCGTCCGAAATCGCCTGCTCTACAAATCTATAAAAATATTTTTCCTGTTCGGTAAACGCCATAGCGGGAAAAATTGTCAAAAGTGCCAAACCGCCGTTTTTTCACTGTTTTGATTCTGATAAAAATTTGAATAAAAATGGTAGAACTAAAAAGTACACCCAGCCCTGCAAAAAAAAGACGCCCTATGCATCCCCGTACAATTACGTATAAAAAAGTTACGTCTGTCGGAATATGGCGACTTTTAGAAAAAAAAATTTTTAACACCGTTTTGGATTTTTTTTTAAGGGGTCAAAATGTAAATAAAACCATATAAATTTGGTATCCCTGGAACCGTACCGAAACACAGAATATAGGGGACATGTCATTTTGGCTGCACAGTGAACGCCGTAAAACCAAAGCCCGTAAGAAAGTAGCAGAAATGCATTTTTCTTCAAATCCACCCCATTCTGAATTTTTTTCCTGCTTCCCAGTACAATTTATAGAATAATTAATGGTGGCATCATGAAGAAAAATTCGTCCCGCAAAAATTAAGACCTCATATGGCTCTGGGAGTGGAGAAATAAAAAAGTTATGGGGTTTAGAAGGAGGGGAGTCAAAAACGAAAATCAAAAAATGCCATCGGCGGGAAGGGGTTAAGGGGGGTATAAAAATATAGGGTACATATTAGGTTGGGCGTTATATTGTGGGGGCTATATTAAAGGGGATTTCCGAGCTAAAAATATTTATGACCTATCCTAAACTTAGGTCATCGATATGAGATTGATGAGGATCTGACTCCCCCTCCCCCCAGGAATCACATAATCAATAGAGCTAGGCTGCAGTGACTCGGTTTGACCACTAAACAGAGATAAGTCATCTATATTTTTAGCCTTGAAAACCCCATTGTAAGAAATGAGTTTTCCAGCTGTGACTAATAACCATGATCACATATCTGTAACATGAAGATGAGGTAATGGCCGATTACTGGAAGTCCCTATTAATCTGGTAGTCATAAGAAAACTAGAGAAAGTTAGGGCGCATGCGCATTTCTCATTCGAGTTCCACCATGGTGCGGGATGACGTCACAAACCAGCTACGTCCGTTTTATTATGTGTGGCGTTCGATACTGGCTGTGCGGTAAATGTTGTTTTCTCCGTTACGAACCGGCGACTCTGCCGGTAGCTGACGGTAATTGAGACGATAATAAGGACTCCAAACCACTAACTTAGCAACCGGTAGGTGTCTACTAATGAGCTTGTAATGCGCATGTGTTGTCCCCCCCCCCCCCCATAAGGTGTTATAGCTGTCCCTTTGAAGTGCGTACTACGCCTGCGCGCCGTCTTCTTCCCTTTAGCTTCAACTGCGCTTGCGTAGCGTCTACTATTCCCCCATATGGAGGAAACAGTGGTGTTCTTCTGCGCAGGCGCTTTACCGCCTATCGGCTTACGCCTGCGCAGTGCGGCTCTGCAGGGTTTCTCTCTTGCCAGATAGTGAGCATTCCTTGCTCCCCATATGCTGACACCTTATGAGCTTCCCTGCCTGTTGAGGTTTTAGGGGACCCTTAGCAGTGGTCACTAGGGGGTGCTGACGGTTAGCCGGGTGTTAGTACTGCGTAGCTCGAAAGGAAGTGAATTGGGGCCCCTGGGAGCCTAAGGGGGGAGGGGCTACGAACCAGGAACTGACAGCTGAATAATACTTGGAATGAACACTTCCTGTGCTTGTGGGGTGATCAGTATTCTGTAACCATACTGTCATACAGAGGTATAGTGCCTGAGTGCTGCTGCGTGTGTGTCTGGATCTGTCACTACTTACATTGTGTCACACTGTATCCCCACAGTAACTGTTTAGCTGCCTGAGTTATTGGTGATGGTGTATAGCATAATACAGATGGACTGCTGATGTGTGTATGTGTATAATGTAGTTAATCTGCCATATCTGCTGCCACATATGTATCGCAATAGTAGTAGCCAAGGAAGAATAGCCTTATCCATCCACAAATGTAACTATCCATTCCTTCTTTTTTAGTCTGTATGACATCAATACACAAAGATTGCTCAGGTTTTCTTCCATGATATGCCCTTGCAGTGTTCACTCTTCATAACTATAAAGCTTTGTATCATTTAACATAGCTCACGCGTATTTGATTTGTTGGACTATGTTCGACAATCTGTACAGTAGTGGTGATGCCACTACCTTCTCAGTGACGCTAATAGTGAGATAGTAGGTTGTACCATAGCTGATGTGAGTGATAATCTGTAGTCTGAATACATTATAAACACATCTACAGTACGAGTCAGTAATTCACTAATTCAATTTTTTTTTTAAAGGTTTCCAAGAACTTGGGTGGAAATTCAATCTGCAATAGGACAACGACCTATACAGTGGCTGCTCTAAGTTTTCTACGGTATTGAAAGGTAAAGTGAGCTGTAAAGGAGTTAAACACATGTGAACTCCATGTATGTAAACTGGCCCAGAACACATCTCAACCTGTTTACAGTGATTGGGTTTTGTAACATGTAGTGCATGTTTTATATGGGAAGATAGGTTATAGGTGAGTAGTCAAAGTCACCCACTGATACCGTGGACTGTAATGCTGTGCATAACACTGTATGCATTTGGTTCCCGGCTGCTGTTTTTGGGAGGTCAGTATAACCTATAAATTTAATGAAAATCCGTAGTCTTCCACTTTCCTTTGAGAAGCTGACTGGAACCAAATAGAGACAGTGGCCTGCATAACATTACAGCCTCATCATCAATCGCATTTGCAGCTATGGATAAGGCCCAGTTGACATCTGCGCATGAGTTTCCGTTCAGGGAGTCTACTTGGAGACCCCCCAAACAGAATCCTAATCCTCATAATCTCATAAAAAATCGGTTACCTTAGGATACCCACTGACCCCATAGACTGTAATGGGGTCCATGTGGTTTCTGCAAAAAAAATATGTAGAGAAAAGTGCTGCTTGCAGGGCCTTTCTATCCGCATTTTTCATACAGAGAGGGGAACAGAATGGCCCGAATGTAGATGTGAACCCTATGACATGCCAGTGTTTTTTTTGTTTTTATAGTTTCAGATACACTTAAAGGGAGTCTATCAGCTCAGCTCCACAGATAGATAGATTAGGGTTGCCTGAACCAAATTGTCTTTTGCCTCCGTTGCTGAGCTGTCACAATTTTTGGCAATATGCAAATGAGCTCTTTGGAGCAATGAGGGCATTGCTTAATATCTCTGTGAAGCAATGGCAACACCCTCCTTACTCCAAAGACCTCATTTGTAAATTGACAAAAATAGTGATAGCTCAGTAACTGAGGTACCAATTCACAAGGGGAACACACTGTTTGGTTCAGGCGATCCTAACTGATTTATCTACGGGGCTGGGTTTTAATCACAGATTCCTTTTAATACCTCACTCTAGCAAATTATATTTTAGCTTTGTAATACAGGGCGTACTAATGTAAATTGAACAATTGTACTCACAGGGTGCATTGTCGACTTTATTCAGCACCGGAATGATGACCTGGCTGGTCATGTTATTGGCACACCAGCTGGAAGTCCCTGATTTCTATGTAAATCTATAAGAGCATAGAATACAGACTCTCATAGAGTTACATAGAAAAAGTGACTTTTGGCCTGTGTGTGAAGTGATTCCGTATCTCAGTATCTGCTGATACCATACAGGTTGGACCACAAACCATAAAGTGATGGCTTATCCTTGTAATATGCAATCACTCAAAATATGTTTGTACCCTATAGGGTCTCTGAATTACAGTGCCATAGGCACTCTGTGTTCTGACATATTCTCACTCTATGCAATACCTTTGTAATGTGGCATGTGATAGAACATGGTACTGTTATTATTTTTTTTTTTCTTATGGATTTCATAGAAAATTGGAGACAATAAGAGGTTCACTGTGAGCACCCAGATTTCTTTAGGTGCTATAAAACATATACATAACATATAGAGTCTTAAGGTTATATATTTTTTCCTACTAGGAGAAGGCCCATTGGGCTCCTTCCTCCGCTTTACAAACGCTTCCAAGCTGGCGATGTCGCGAGTTCCAAGTCCCCCTCCCCCGGCTGAGATGTCCAGTGGTCCTGTGGCTGAAAGCTGGTGTTATACTCAGGTGAAGTGTCTTGTTCTACCAATCTTATAACAAGGTTCCATTGACATTTTCCCCTTCATACCTGAGGCTGTTTATTGAGGTTTTATGTTTCTCAACACAGATAAAAGTCGTGAAGTTTTCATACATGTGGACAATCAACAATTTCAGCTTCTGCCGCGAGGAAATGGGCGAGGTGATAAAAAGCTCTACGTTCTCATCAGGAGCCAATGATAAACTGAAATGGTAAAAGCATGCAGCCTATCTACCGTAGCAGACATCAGAGAACTGCAGAACGGGCTATTCCCTATATAATATTTAATATCTGATTGGCCATTTTGAGGGGTCAAAGGTGTTATGATAATGAAATAGGATGGCCCCATGGAATTCCCATTGTCTTGTGGCTTTAGTGTCAGCCATTCAGTAGACAGGTTATTTTATGACTGCAATCTGTTTACAGAGTACAGGCCACCATAAAAGGATTTCCTACCCTTGATGACATATGGATTAACCAGGCTAGCAGTATGTTATCAGTGAGTCAAGTCCTGGAACACCAAAGGTGTTCACATTTATTTATCAGTAAACACAGAGAACAATTCCAAAATTTACTATATATTATTTTTGGAGCCTGATAGGTACTGGACTATCACGTGGGTTACAGAACTGCCAGAATGTTCAACAGACTCTTATAGGTTAGGAACAAAAGCCATCCTTGAAATCCTGGTGCAATGCCTTCAATGTTCTGCCTTAGTCTTTGTGAAATTTCTTATTACTTTGCAGTTATGTGCCAGAAAATCAGGCTTTCTAGACTGAGTGCTAGTGACAGGTTATAGGAGTATTACTGTATTGTTTAATGGCTGCTTGTACAATTCCTTACATTAATGTAGATGCACATCTTAAACATATATCTTAAAGGATTCTTCTGGATGTTAACATTGATAATCCTAATGTTACAGTAACAATGTGTGACTGAAGGCAACCCCACGATAGCAGCATAAATGACACTATGTATGCATTGATAACATTTTATACAGATGTAAAGGATATCTTGTGCTCCTTTAACTGCAGGTGCCTACGAGTAAATCCTAAAGGTTTGGATGAAGAGAGTAAGGATTATTTATCTCTTTATCTGCTGCTAGTCAGTTGTCCAAAGAGTGAGGTGCGCGCCAAATTTAAGTTCTCCATCCTCAATGCCAAGGGAGAAGAGACTAAGGCAATGGGTATGTGGTCATTTTGTTCCTTTGCATTTTATCCTTGTCATTGTCTCCTGGCCTTGATATAACCATAATGTCTTGTGTTATTTTTTTTCAGAGAGCCAGCGAGCATATCGCTTTGTCCAGGGCAAGGACTGGGGTTTTAAGAAGTTCATCCGTAGGGATTTCCTACTTGATGAAGCCAATGGTTTGCTTCCAGATGACAAGTTGACCCTATTTTGTGAGGTATGGAACTGTATTGAAATTGGCCATTTATATTGAGGCTGCTATAGTTACATTATAATATAGGAAGATGGGTCATTAAAATATAATTGTTGGAGTCCAATACCATCAATCAGATACGGTAGTTAAATACCATTCATAGCACTGTCCACATTGTAGGGGCTTTGCTTGGTATTGTAGCTCAGCCCCATTCACTTGAATAGGACTGAGCTGCTGCTGTATCATTTGACTGATGTCATTGCAATAGTCAAAAGGCCACAGCACTTGTAAGCTCTTTGGACTCTTCAAATAGCAGGTTGGCAGATGTCCAACATATTGATGACTGATGCTGAAGTCTTGTACAGACCTAATACTTCTCATATCTGATTATTTGTTACGGCGGGTTCACACCAGCGCCTGGTCGGAGATGCAGGACTTTGTGTCCGGTTAAAAAAAAAAACCTGTTTTGCCGCGGAGAGGACGCTCACAGGGGGCCACTCTGCAAACCCATTCAAATGAATGGGTTTGAAAACTGACTGCCGTGTTTCTGTCCCCTGTCCAGTTTCTCGCGGAGACCGAGCGCAGGTGTGAACCCGCCCTTACAGCAGTACCCAGTCTAGTACAGACAGTCTCTGTCCTGATAGTTTGTTACGCTGTATTCATACAGGAAATGTCTGTAACACAAGTCACACACTTCAGATGTGTATAGGTTGAGCCGTCTGACCATCTGATATGTAATGGGTCCAGGCAACCAAAAAGGTTTTCAGAAATGATGGTCTTGATGACCTATTCTATGGATAGACAATCAATATAAGATTGCAAAAGCCTGACACTCAGATGTTTGAGGGACATGTGAAATTTGGGTGAGTTCCATTTTCTCTTAAGCCAGTGACATCATCACATCCATTGCTCACATGTCCATGCAGGAGCTCAGTCCCTTGCAAATCTAATATTGATGGCTTATCCTTAGGATAACTGGACAACCCCTTTAAGTCAGTCTTTGTGACTATAATATATATATCACAAATTGCCTTGACTGGATACAATTGTAGGGGTTATCCACCTTTCTAATTTTGATGGCCAGGACCCCAGCAGATCAGCTTTTCCTGGTCAACAAAACGCCTGCTAATGCAATACAGTGGTGTCCCATCAACTTCTATGAAGCGATGCTGCCATGCCTAAGCCCCGCACTACACATTGCACTACACAGTGCACCTTCCAGCATGACTGATCCCCTCAGGTGTAAAATTTATAGTCTATTCTTAGGATAGTTCTTAAATATTAGAAAGTTGGCTAACCCCCTTTTTGCCCTCATATGTGATAAATATGATTGTTTTCAGTCTCCGACACAAATACTATTATACATTTGTCTAACTTCATTATACAGACTGGACAACCCATTTATACCTGTAGTTACTTTCTCCCAAGGGCTGATGTTCTTCATCATCTAATCTGCCTGTCTTGCTCACTAGGTCAGCGTTGTACAGGACTCTGTAAACATTTCTGGTCAGAACACAATGAACATGGTGAAAGTACCAGAATGTCGCTTAGCTGATGAACTCGGAGGGTTATGGGAGAACTCTCGCTTCACAGACTGCTGCCTGTGTGTGGCGGGGCAGGAATTTCAGGCGCACAAAGCCATCCTTGCAGGTCTGTCTAATGCCAATGCATTGATCCTGATCTTTAGTTTTTTTTTCCTTGTTGTGCTTGTGACTTGTCTTATTACATCATACAGAGGAATGTCACATTTTTCAGAAAATCTGGCTTCACTTGAATGGTTTCCAGCTTTCTGATTAAAGATGGATTAAAAAAGATTTTCTGATATGTTAAAGGGAATCTGTCACCAAGAATTTGCAAAACTCAACTATACTATTAAAATGCATGCTTATTATGGACATGATTGTTTAGTAATATACAAAATGTGACTGGTGCAGGGGAAGGGGGCGCATCTCTGCAAATCGTTGCCTCTCTGGCGCTAAGCCCAGTCATCATCCCCCGTTTACCCCGGGTTTGGACTCACAGCAGTTGAGTCATGCAGGGAAAAAGGGAGGAAAGGTTTGAATGGCCCTTTGATTTCCAGTAACAGAATTTAAAGGGGCTGTGCCGTTATGGTCACTTATTCCCTATACACAGGAAAGGGGATAAGTGTCAGCCTGGGGAGTTCCCCATTGATCAGGAGCCTGGGGCACCGAAATTCCCTCTATGGCTAGGTTCACACTTGCGCCGTCTCTCTGTTGTTTGTATCCGCCATGGGACCTGAACGACAGAGACCCTGCCCACTAAAACAGCAGTTACCCACAGACCCTATAGACTATAATGGCATCCAACATTTTTCTGCCAGTTTTATACAGGCCCAGCAGCTTTATAGAAATAAATGGAGCCTTGGTCACGTGAGTCCATTGTTGCTCCCATTCACAAGGAGGCCTAAGGGAGACTTTTACTCTCCTATCATCTTGATCACTAGTGGACCCAGTGATCGGACACTTACGCCATATCGACAGGCCAGGGAATAAGTGTCCATAACAGTACTATCCCTTTAAGAAGACCCTAAACAATGTATAAGACAGTAGAGCCATTTATTCTGGAGCTCTATTGTAGCTTACATTTTAGCCACGTGGGTGGGGTTAACGGTAAATGATACCCCAATAAAAGCATCTTTAGTGGTTGAAAAATTTGGTTTTGATCTAGGACTATGGCTGAAGAAGGGGGATATGCGGAATGGCTGATAAGACAGGGTAATTACATAGAAATCTATGCAATCCTATGATTAGAAATATTTTATTCATGAAGCATGTGCGAGGTGGGACGCTGCTCCCCCTCCCCACTCATGTTTAGGGCACCTTCCCATTAAAGGACTTGCATGAGTAGACAATCCCTTTTAATAGTATGTGCTTAGGCTTTCACATTGTGTGTGTAACCCAGATAGTGTTTGACTACATGGTCTTAATGGTCTCTTGTGCAAGTTTTCTCAAAGTTTTCCCCTGTGTTGGTCCTGGCTTCTGGTTGGATGGTGTCTGGTTTCCTCTTAATTAAATCTGCTCCGTGCTAAATTATTCCATGATTGTACAGAAAAGTGCTAGATGAACTGATAGAAGCGCCGCCGAGGGCTCAGATCCTTTGCATTGTTCTGTTCTTAAATTACAGCCTAAAAAATATCCAAATGTCACCCATTGTTTATTGCAAGTAATTAATTGTAAGCCAAAATAAGGAAGTGCGGATCTTATGTAAGGTAGGGGGTGGGGGTTGAGAATTGTCGCATAAATAAGAGGTGTACAGGACTACAGCTTTCCAAGGAGTCTGAAAGGTATATCAAATTTCATAGTTGAATGCATCTACCTCTATAGTTATGCAGTTGTATTGTACTCCAGCTTTGATAAGTTGGGTGATCACCTTTATGGGTAATGTAAATTGGTGACATCTATAGCTTAGTATGAGAATATGTAATTTTCTGACTGGCCTATCCCTGGGGTCTCATGTCTGTAGTATACATACTCTCACACAATGAGTCCGAGGCCTGATTCAAGGGAAACCGTGTGACCTACAAGCATTTATTAGACTGTTGATGGAAGCCTGAGAGTCCTGAGGGAGTAGTATACAGACTCCATGCAGATGGTCATAATAGAGCACAACACAATGGTCCGAGTATAACTGTACGAGTCACGTTTTTATGTTTTACATATCTATAGGATACGGTAATACTGTTTTGGTTTATAAATTGTGGCGTTGACCCATTGATAATACTGCTTGTCTTACATCCTTGCAGTTTAGTCTTTTCAGTCTCGTCATAGGGGTTTGGCAGTGATTAAATGAAATCTCTGACAGATCTAGGACCTACTGGGACCCACACCTAGGCAGTGAAATGGGATCCACCAACCCCCTTGCCACCTGGTGAGGCTTCAGTTGCAGCCAAGTGGAAAGTAAATAGGAGCTGTACCCATGGTTGAAAATGGTGGACCCTGAACCCCTTCTGCCTAGGTAGCAGCTGCTGTATCCAGGTGGAAAATGAATGCATTGGGGTTAGAACAGTTGAACAAATGTCTGAGTTGGGAATAACCCTTTGTAAATTAGGCTTATTTCTTTTTTCTTTTTTTTTTTTTCTTAAGAAAACCCATTTCTGAAGAGAGTGTGCTAGCGGTAAAACCATGGCATGCATGTGCGTGGGGGATAAGGGAATGGAGCGAATGTGCACATGTATTACTGTTGCCACTTTCCTTTTATGAGTTCTGTACTCGACTATCTCTGTCATTGTTCTAAAGGTGATTGTAGGTGCTCGTGCCCCATGTCTAATCTGTACCTTAAAACATTTTACCCCAGACCTCTTATGTAGATTACTTTTCTGAAAACTAAGCAACAATCAATATGGCGGCCATGACGGCTCTCTCAGGAGCTGTTACCCAGCTTTCCTAGCCTCTAGAATAGCAATTGTACCTAGTTATGCAAGCTGGTATCCCCACTGGCTTGTAACTGTATAACTGAATAGGTTTGCCTTTCATGCCTCGCCTAGCAGAGCTTGGGGTTTTGCTTTGTTGCCAGCTTGCATGTATTGTAATAGGAGAAGGATTTTTTTTTTTTTTTTTTTAATTTTGTGAATGTTTTTGTTTAGAGTGTTTTCTCAGTTTTCCTCTTGGGTTTCGGTCCAGGGGGAATAACGATGCAAGGAAAGTGTTGGCAAAGTGGTTTCACCACCTGTGTCAAACCTTCTGCCTCCTCTTAAAGGAAAAGATGAGTTGTTAAGGGGATTACAAAGAACCTGCTTTTTCCAAGAGACTGTTCCTCTTTTGTCTATGGGCTGTGCCTGGTATTACGTGAAGCTCAGACCAATTCTAGTTAACCTGTTCAGGATGCAGTCTGTTTTTTGACTTCAGAACTCAGTTCTTTTGTTTTGATGTTTTTGTTTGCTTTTCTATCTCTGTCTTTGAAAAGCCACAACGTCTTTAATTCGCCGTTGACATAACTAAGTGACACTTTTTTGCAAGAAATTTTGTATTTAATCACATCTTATTATATATTGTAAAATTATTAATATTGTATAATTAGATGCATAATTTTTTTGCAGATTTACTTTCCTAGGCATTCGATCACTAGCTTTTTTTTGTGCTGCTTGTGTCAGCCATTTATGAAGGAGTCTGGGTCAGGTTGTGGCAAGAGAGTCAGAGTTGGTGGTTTTACCTACAATCTGGCCCTGATGTTTACATTGTTTTACAAATTTATTGCTACACATGCATATATAATTAATAATAATAATAATAATAATTAATAATAAATAAATTATTATATAAAGTTAATTTTGTGATAGAGCTCTGTAACATCTTGTTTTTCTGCAAGGCAAACCACAATGTTTTTTGGGTAGGTTTGTCTTTTTTCCTTTTGTTTTGGGAAGGCAAGGTGATTAATACGAAAAAAATGTTTTCACGCTTTTGTTACAAAAAGAGAAAAAAGTTACAAAAAGAGAACTTGAATATGCAATTGTTTGATCGCTTGTACAATATACTTCTGTATCGCAGTGTTTTTTTTTTCAGTGACTACCATGGCAACTGCTCTAATCCCACGATTAAGTCAAGGGGGTTTGAGAGATGAAGCCCCCATCCTACTAAAGAATCAGATGCTGAGATCAGTATTGATGATGTGATCTAAAGGGGTCAATCTGCCGGAATATGAGTCCTACAGTCTCCTGCTATATGATAAATCCTACACCCAGCAATGATGATGCAGATTTGTCTACTGAGCCATAGTGTAGCAATCCCTATCCATATTTCTTATACTGACATATAGATGTCATACTGGGGTTTCTCTCCTCAGGAGTCTTCTCCATAGTAATAAATAATAATACAATTTATTTATATAGCGCCAACATAATCCGTAGCACTGTACAATTTGTAGGGTTCAAGTACAGACAAAAAGATACAATTCAAAGAAATAGTCACTTCACACAATGGGACTGATGGCCCTGCTCGCAAGAGCTTACAATCTATGAGATAGAGGGGGGGACACTAGCATGGGTGGCATTGGAGGTAGCATTGCTTATACAGTGGTCAGACAATTTTGTGATAGAAGTTACTGTCATTACATAAACTTAGAACTGTATGAGCCATCACCAGTCGTGTCCTTTATTGTGTAGATGGTTCTTGGACATATAAAGTTAGTCTCAAACAAATCATATCATGTGGGTTAATGTGGGAGCGGGAACGGAGGAGGTTTTCTAACTACGGAAGGGTTTACATTAGGAATTATGATAGACCTGTCTGAAAAGATGTGCCTTTAGTTTGTGTTTGAAACTGTAGAAATTGGTTAATCTGATTGTCCGGGGTAGAGCATTCCAGAGAAGTGGTGCAACTTGGGAGAAGTCTTGTATATGAGTGTGAGAGGTTCTGATAATAGAGGATGTAAATATTAGGTCATTGAGTGAACGGAGAGCATGGGTTGGGCGGTAGATAGAGATGAGGGAGGAAATGTAAGGAGGTGCAGCATAAGAGTGACTCCCATTCTGGTGGATTTGAGCCGCCCTTATAATATATAGACTCCTGCTTTATTTGAATGCCCATCATGTACTAGATTTGGCTTCCCCTGGCAATATCTGCTGTTGAAGAGCAATATTAAGGGACTGCTTTCCATTACCAGACACATCCTCTGGACAAGAGGGGCGCTGTTTCTCTTATTAAGCATTTACAGTTAGCAGGATTATTTTTAAGACTGCAATACAGATAGGCAATGGATTTTTTTTATTTTTTTTTTTTAAATCATCTTCTTAGTCCAAAAAATCCAATTGAATGTTCCTCCAAGAGCTGTATAATGTTGCACCTGTGTATCAGTGCTTTATGCCATAAAAATATCATTTTCATTGAAATCGTAGCAGTTTGCAGCTGGTGCTTTAGTCACTTTATGGAGAGAATTGTCATGAAATGTGGGCATATGCGGGATTAGCATATTACACAAGGCATATCCTGAGTGCAGGTTGATAAGGGGGGAGGGGGATATTATATGTTTATTGATTTCTTTGTGGAGAAGGTAAATGTGGTTTTGCTTCCAAATATCGTATAATAAGAAAATAAAGAACTACCCAGGACCTGTAAAGTGCTTAAAGGGATATTCTAATTGCATACTATATGCCAAAAATACCTGATAGGTGCAGGCCTCAAAAGATGGGACTCTTGCCTATCAGGAGAATACACGTCGGGTTTTGTTGTTTTTTTTTTGATAGTGGGTGGTATGCCTATTCCTAAGACTTCTACCTATTGCCATATTCCTTGTTAGTGCCTTAAAGGGCTTGTCTTTGAAGACAATTAATATCCTGTATATCTTGTTCTGTATAATTAAGCAGTAAACAGCCGTGATATTTTATGGTTACATAGTATAAGTTCCACGTGACTATCCCTTTAAGATTAAGAGCAGGCAGTTCTGTATTCCCTTTGCTGCACGTCCTTATTGCAAGTCGTCTGGTTACTTCTGTTCTCAGGAAATTCCTGACTTGTTTTTTAATCCCGGTTGGTGGTTTCACAAAGTTTATAAATGAGTCATCATAAGCGCTGATGTTGGCCATCACCGTGCTATGCGCTCTGCCGTGGCTGTGTGCATTGCTGGTGACCCTGAAACGCGCTAACAGTATGACTCTGCGAACTCTCGTGTAAAATTCATCTGCGCAGAGAGGTCAATGTCATAGTGAATGTGTGCCTTTAAGACTGCAAATAATCCCAGCCTTGACACCACATTCTGTGACAAATACAAGCAAAAGAGAAGCTTATTGCTTTATGTGCTGATAATGTGGAGGTTGTAACAGCTGCCGGTCCTTGTAAAGTGGAATGATTGACAGGTAGAGAGACTGCCGCGCAGGGAGTTCAGTGACCTACCTGAGGAGCTCCCAAACATGCTCCACTGCTGTGTGTTACCTATGGAGGATGTGACAAAGCTTTCCAAGGTCCCTGTATGGGCTAGTTCACACGGGGGTTGTGACCATGTATTTTGGTGCTGATTTTGACGCGTGAAGCTGCGTCAGAATAAGACCAAAACGCGCCTGTCGCTGCTTCCCGCTCCAGAGTAGGCCCAAATGAAGGGGCCTAGTCCAGAGGGTGCTGTCGTGAGGTGGACGCCGGGGCTGAATCAGCCACGGAATCCACCTGAACAAAGGGCAGCTCGCTTCTTTTTTCCGTGATCGGAAACAATACCGCTCACGGAAAAAAGGAAGCTAGCGGTCTAGATAGACCTCTATTGTGAGGGGGGCAGATTCTGAGGTGGATTCGGCATCAAAATCCGCCCCCTCTTGCTCCGTGTGAATGAGCCCTATCACTGCATACCTACATACATTTGTCCTTCATAGAATCTCGGGAAAACTGGGTGACGGCCCATATGGATGTTGCCATATTGGCTAAACTTTTCTAACTATGTGGATGACTATCATCAACTAGACTTGACAACAAGCTCTCCACTTGGGACCACTCCCCTCTTTACTACCAATGCTGGATCTACTGTAGCAGACCTAAGGATTCACATATTTTGTTGTCAGCTAGTCATTTGAATGGCTGACACCTAATGCTATGTGGTAAATGGGGAGAGACTGGACTGTCATCAACTTTTATATCTTCCTGTCCGTAGAGATGGGGGGCATATTAACCAAATATTTGTTAACTTGAAAAGCTGAAGTATTGTACAGATGTGTGTTTGGTGCAAACTTGGGAAGGTCCACTTACTACAGAAAATATAAAAGTTCACCGATAGGAATGAGTTAGGAAAGAATTAGATTAAACATTTTGAGCTGGGTACTATGGGTATATATTATATAAAACTTATATATGCATGCATATATATGTATATAGATATAAGGTCTAGGTAAATATGATCAAAATCATGAGTAATCGGTCATTTTACCTCGATTATGATTACTGGTGATTATTTAGGTCAGGCCTATTTTAAAGAATGAGTATCTGTTGGGTGAACCTCATAAGATTAATTTCTCAAGGTTATTCCCCTGCCCTTACATCTTTTGGGCCTCCTCAGGGTGGCCGGCGCTTTCCTGGTGACATAATGTGCCCAGAGTCACCACTGAAACACGGCCGTGACATTGATACGCCAGCGTCATGACTTCTCTTCTCTTCCACCTCTCCTCTCTCATTACACTATTGCTTCTATAAATGAATAGTATAACATTTATTTGCTGGTTCCAAGTACAAATTAACATCTCCTTGTTGTCCCAAGACATTAAAACATGGCCTTGAGGCCCTGCACAGTACAGTATCTTCCCCCCTCCCTCCCCAGTAGTTCAGACATAGTAAAATGATCTTCCACTCGTCTTGTTCTTCCATTTCTGAATGATCATCTCTTAAATTTTCCTGATACTTATAGATTTTCTTGTATTTGAGTGGTAATTCAGAAAATTGCCAGAATTGTTGCGCTTCAGAATTGCACCAAATTTATGAAGGCCTGTGTGACAGAATCCTCGTTTTAGACAGTACGTATGGTGTACATATAGGATTCCTCTTTATACCTAAGTGTACTATAATTTAGGTATTGGTAGATGAGTCCCCTCAGTTGTTCTGTAATGATATGACCACCATTCCTTTAATTTAGCATTAATGGAGTTTGGTGGTTACCAGATTATTGGGCAGATTATATAAATACTTTGTCTGGCATCCATGTATCTGTGAATCTAAAGTGAAGTATTGTGTTTTATGTGGTGGGTTTTTTTATGTTAACTTCCTGTGTCATGATCCACTGCTATCAGTTTTTCTCTGGATTTTCTCCGTAGTTTTTAAAAAATAATTTTTGGGGTCCATTGGTTGATGTTCTTACTATCTTGTTGTCCATGTTCTGGTTCTCTTAGGGCTAGGTCACACGGGGCTCCATGCGAACACATTCCGTCATGGCTTTCTGCTCTGGATTAGGCCTAAATGAATGGACCTAGTCCGGAGGGTGGTGTCGCGAGGCAGACGCCGCAGCTGAATCAGCCGCGGAATCCTCCTGAAGAAAGGGCAGCTCGCTTCTTTTTTCCGTGAGCGGGAACAAACCTCTCACGGAAAAAGGAATGCTGGAGGTCTACATAGACCTCTATTGTGAGGGGTGGATTTGGCATCCAAATCCGCCCCCCTCTTGGCCTGTGTGAACGAGCCTTTAGCGTACTTTCACACAGAGGCATCCAGAGCAGATTCAGGTTAGGATTACCTGAATCATATGGTGTTTTCCCTCGGTCTCCTCCTTTTGCCGAGATATTACTGTTTTTGTCAATATGCAAATAGTCTTTTTGGAACATTGAGGGTGTTGTCACTTACCTCTGGAGCATTGAAAATGCCCCCTTTGCTCCAAATAGCTTATTTGCATATCAACAAAAATAGTAATTTTGGCAAATCGAGGCACCTATTCACAAGGGAAAAACACCGTCAGGTTAGGGGATTTTGGTGACAGACTCCCTTTTAATATTAGAATATATGTTTATGAAGTACTTGTAGGTTTTTTTTATAGTCCCTATATTTTTAACTGTTTTTGGAGCTTGGCACTTTTAAGTCTCCAGAGGACGATAGAATTGATGTGACATTCACTCCTTAAACTTTATTTGTATGATGCAGAAAGCAAAGTCATAAAAACGCGGCGTAATATTGAGGTGGGTGTGGATGAAAGCGATAGTAGCCAGCTATCTGATTATGACTGCCGCTTCCAAATGAGGGAACCAATAATTCAGCTGCCTTGGATCGCAGCCACTGAATATCCTCAGTCTGGCTTCACACGGACATCTAATAAGAATCATCAATTTGGCTTCGGGCAAAGCATCAGCCTTCTGTTTTCTTAATATAGATATACACAGACATGCTTGGCCAAGTAGAACTGCACCTATGTTAATTAGCTTAGTCAGTGCATCCAATGTGTAATGGATGATGATGAGCTCAAGATCATTTTGGATGTTTTTCTCTTTTTTTTCTTCCCTTTAGCCCGTTCTCCTGTGTTCAGCGCAATGTTTGAGCATGAGATGGAAGAGAGTAAGAAGGTACAGTATTGTCTCTTAAGATGTGAAACGTTTGTCTTCCTTTCTTCACTGATGTTATAGGCTGCGTCCCTATAAACTTGCCCACGTGAATTTGTTACTGTTGTTCGCTGAAGTAATAGGCTGCTTTTTCATTACTGTCTGTCAAGGCCAAAAAAAGACTGCCTGAAGTCAGCTTTTTTGGGAGTGGAAGGAAAATTTTAGTGCACTGTTTACACTTGCTTGCATTACCAGTTTTCACCACAGCGGTAAATTAACCCTCCTAGATCTCGCCGCAGCAATGTCATCATCTGTGGCTAAGGCTTTGTTCACATCTGTGTTGGAAGAGCCATCAGGCGCTGTTGGTGTCATGGATTCTTCTCCGAGAAATAGCATTGACAAGTTTAAAGGAGCAGTCTGATCAGTGCACCCGTTTCTAAATGCCCAATTTGGACATATGGATGTTTATAAAGGTGTTTCCTAGGAATTTCACGTATTAGAATGGTTCTTGCTGTGTAGAATGTGGCATATCTGGGCAGACACGTTTTATTGGACTTCATATTATGATTTTATTTTAAAGATTTGCCATCTGCTTTCCAATATTACGACACCCCTGTCTCTGGGGTTGTTAGGACCTCACAGTCTCTTTATAATAAATTCCAACTCTGTTGCCCCTCTGCATTATATTTAGAATTTGCAGAGCCGCCAGCATATTGTGGGCACTGCTGCCTTTATAAATGAACCCAATGCGTGCCTCTTCTTTTCTGGTGCTGGTAATCTGCCCACCCCATTAGCATGCATATATATATATATATATATGATCTACTCAATGCTCTGGTACTAGCGCTGCCAATAATTATATTGTATTTAAGAATTAATTCATTACCAACATGTGACATGAAAACAAGATGGCTACCAATCTCAATTGCTCTGGACAAATTACTGTCCCTGTTATCAGCCACCTAGTACTAGTGAGAGGCTGACTGCCGTGTTCTTCAGTATTACTGCTAGACCAGAAGCCCAGAAAAGTCATCTAATCTATCTATCTATCTATCTATCTATCTATCTATCTATCTATCTATCTATCTTTTTATCTGTACACACACATCAATACATGTAAATAATATTAGAAGCTCTTTGTTGTTTGCTTAGAGCTCCTTTAATAGGGGATTAGCAGAATTAATTTAGGCCTGCAGTTATCACAGATATAGATATATAGGCAGCCCGACAGCTGTGTGCTGCCTACCCAATGTAATTCATAGCCACCAAACACTGTACATTTTGCGCGTTCAGTCTGTTACTTTGATATACAACTTTTTTCCTCGTACCCACTTGGGCGATGGTGACGTGAGGGATGAGGTATGATCCTACATGAATAATATTTGGAATATTTACCATGTGTTTTTTTGCAACCTAGAATCGTGTGGAGATTAAAGATGTGGAACCAGATGTCTTCAAGGAAATGATGTGTTTTATATACACCGGGAAAGCATCCAACCTTGACAAGATGGCTGATGATCTTTTGGCTGCTGCAGACAAGGTATGATTATCCCCAGCTCTAGCATATTTATTAATTAAGAATAATTATCAAGACTGAGAGCCTACACAGGGAACCATATTAGTATACCATCAGGTTAAAGAAGATCTCCAGCTCTGAGGGGCATACAGTGAGTAACAATAGGCATGAGAGTGATCTAGATGGCATAGTCAATGGAGATCTCACACTGGTTCCAGCCGTACATGGAGAAGATGGCACCATGTGTGGTGGGAAATCCTGCATGTGTGTATGTATGGAGGAGGTACTCTTCATGGTATGTTGCATGTGGGGAACCTCCTGGACATTGCTATGCATAGAGGCACACCTTGAGTGGTGGTGTGCAGGAGGAAGCATGTGCGCCCTGGATGATGCTGTGCATAGGAGGAGACATAACCCTCTATAGTGTTGGATTGCATGTTGGGGAACCCTGGGTCAAGCACCCGTGGGAAGACTTAACTTCTTTTTTTCTTGCCAGACATGGTTAGTATTTTGGTTTGAGCCATGTTTTTGGGGTAGAGGGTGCACCCTGGATGACGCACTAAATGATATTGAAAGACTGGGTGGCACTTTCTTTGGTAGTCGGGGGGACCCTGAATGGCACATTACATTGGGAAGCTCTCACTCTGACTGTAAGCAATGAAATGTGTAAGACATTGGCAGAGATGGTGAAACTTTAATAATATGTAAGATGTAATACTCAACAGGGATTGTACCATCGGAATGGCCCCAATGTACCTGCTGGTGATTTGGTTTGCTAGCCAAATCCTATACACACCAGATCTTTATGGGAGAAGACCTGCAGGTTTTCCTGAAGGAGAGTTGGCGTCCATTCAAACTTGTAGCGTATACGTCGCTGCAACCCCATTTTTATCAGAATGTGTGTCACATCAGGGGTAGATTGTGTAGATTGTCCCAGCTTTACTGGTTATAGATTCAATCAAATAGTTAACTCCTGGCCAGAATAAACCTGAATCCTCCCGGCCTTTGACAATCCAAGCTATAAGCACAAATCTTCACCGGTTCTCCCACAACTTGAAGTACAAGTTTTTTTTCCATCTTGTGAATCATCTCCTTGTAAACATTTTATAAGTACAGCAGAAGAAACGTTCTTCATCCTCTCCCTGCTTGTAATCCTCCACAATCTCGCCAGTCAGGAATAACAGACAGCCGGGCTTGCTTCTCCGCCAGCCTCAGGGGTATAGCTGGTGATATCTGACACTGCGTTATTGTTTGATTTGCTACATAGACCTCTCATTTATTGAGTCTGTGCAAGCTAAGGCTGCAGAGCTGGGCTTATTACAGCAGGCTTTCTGCTTCCTAGGCCAGAATACATTGCGGGAGAGTTATTAAAACTAGCGCAAAACAAAAGTGCTATGGTTGCCATAGCACATTGCACCTTTATATTCCAAAAGTGCTTCTGGAAATTTGGCTCTGGAATCTTAATGGTTGCTATAGGCAACTGTTCCACTTTGCCTTTGCACTAGTTATGGTACAGTTCCAATGGCTCTGTTTTTTATAAACTTTATTTCCAGCAAGGGCTTGTCTCCTCAGTGGATCCCCAGTCCATATGTTCTTTTGACATACATGGACGTTGTTGTGAACCACCAAACTAATCTAATTTAAATGTTAAGGATTAAATCCCAAATTTTCTGTTGCCAGGTTCAAAGAACCGTAGCTTTTTTATTTTTCTATCAACTTAGTAGGAGGGCTGATTTTGTTGGATGAGTTATGTATTTCACATTTTATAGAACCTTAGACATTTTTTTTTTTTTTTTAATGTAGATTATGAGCCCCACATAGAGCTCACAGTGTACATTTTTTCCTATCAGTATGTCTTTGGAATATGGGATGGAAATCCAAGCAAACATCGGGAGATCATACAAACTCCTTGCAGATGGTTTTTTGAACTTGGCGGGATTGAACACCAGGACTCCAGCGCTGCAAGGCTGCAGTGCTAACCACTGAGCCACCGTGTGGCCCCACAACCTTAGACATTTCTTACAAATATACCTGGATTCGCGTTGGTCTGCGTAGTGTGTGTGGTTAAAAACTTTGTATGGAAACTAGGTCTAAAACTGTGTGTATGTCAGTGATGCTAAGAATGAAGGACCGGCTAGCTTTTTTTGGGATATTCAGTTAATCTGATATGATATAATATATGGAGGAAGGCCCTTGATCTAGAAACCAGTGGTGCACTATTTGTTTTTGTGAATATATTGCTGGGTTGTTATGGAAGCCTGGTGTAAGAGTATGTGTATATCAGTGAGGCAAAGAATAAAGGACCTGTGAGCTCATGTTAGTTAATACAGGTCGTCTGGTGTGATATATAACTGGAATGCCATTGATGTGGAAGCCAGTGGTGCTATATTTGCTTTTGCGACTATATCAAGAATAGCAGGACCTAAACAATAGAAATACGGTCTAAAACTTTCAAGTGTCTGATTCCTATATGTACCAACTTTGATGCGGTTTGGTCCACTTGTTTGGCTGTGCATAAAGAACAAGCATGGAGGCTAAGGATCTTATTTCATGATGGTGTAAATTGTGAGGTAGGTGTACTTGTACTGTTCTAGCCTTTCATTTCTGTAGAAGGTCTGAAAGCAACAGAACGCTCCATTGTTTTAGGAACTCCCATAGCTGTGCATGTGCAGCCAGCTCTGAAGTCTGGATATACAGATATAGCAGAGTAAACCTGAACTTATGCAATTGCTTAAACTGCTGCAGCTTGAGATCTTAACACAGAAGACAAAAAAAACCTAAGCAAAGTAATTTGAAAAATGTTTTTGAATACTTTTCATAGTTTTTGTTGTTTTCTGTGATCTATCATGCTGCCGCAGTGGCTCTCTCATTGGAAAAAGTCATTATTAACTAATCACATCCTTGCATAGCCTTTAGTAAGGCTATTTCACACCTACCTTTAGTATGTAGATTGCCTCAGTGGTTTCTGTATAAGTTCGATTTTATTCATATGCTAATTAGACTGGGTGCCCGGTGCATCATGATACAAACCTTCTTGCAGATCTGGGATTACAGATGACTTACTGATGCAATGCGGATATGGTTTTTGTGGGGTACAAACCCATATTTGCAGAAAAAACTATTGCTGTTTGCCTTTGGCCTGAGGAAAAAAGGGCAATTCCACCATAATTTATTTATTTTTTGGCTGGGGTGTCCATTTCCCTCTGTCTAGCCACCTAGATGTTGCGGTCCCTATAGACAAGCATCTATGGGGTTAAACGGCTGGGATTTAACGTAATTGTGATCCTAGCTGTTGCAGTAGATGTCTGCTGTATATTCGAGCCAGCACCCACTGCTAATAGCATAGGCAAGGCTTCTAGGCCTTTATTGAATATAACTGCACATCCATTTGCAGTTTGGACATGGTTAGATTTATCTGCAGTAAACCTCCAACTATCGCACCTTGTCAGCCTCCTCCGTTGATGCTTCGTAGTAGACAGGCGGAAGTAACACGGCACAAGATATCGCCGTTTCTATCTCACTTAGTGAGAAGTTGATTGATCCTGGAGCACAGGGTAATAAAGCGAGAGGCGTTATGTCTTTGATGCCACGGGGTTATAAATAAGAGGAGGGATCGTAAAAGGGAATATATTTCAGCTACAGACGGGTTTAGCGGCCCTGTCAATAATGCAACAAAGTTGTAGTAATTACAGCTCTTTGAGGAGAAGACTTCCAGCCGTCTTTAGAAAGCCACAGGGACAAGGTGTAAACACTGTAAAGTAGATATATACATAGAGACAGCGGGGAAATTGAACAAGACAAACGTTTTTCTTGCGCTCATTTGCTGCGAAAGTGTGCAGCAACGCTCCAGAGGAATGGTCTCCTGCCATCTCCGATTCCTCAGTCCAGGGCCTCAAATATGGGTCATCCAATAACATAAGGAAAAGCGAAATCAGAGGCTGTTTTTACATTAGAATGTGCTTAAAAGGGTTGTGAAATACCTGTGAAAGCTGGAGACGAGTTGGAGTGCCCCAAAGGATGGGAGCTGGTTCTGATCAAGTAAATCTCCAGATACATTAGCCAGCAGCTTCTTCATGCTTTATGTTTAATAGAAGTCCCCAGAAATCTCCTTTAAAGAGGACCTTTCACCACTTTTGGGCACATGCAGTGTTATATACTGCTGGAAAGCTGACAGTGCGCTGAATTCAGCGCACTGTCGGCTTTCCCGATCTGTGCCCGCTGTAAAGAGCTTACGGTGCCGGTACCGTAGTGCTCTATGGTCAGAAGGGCGTTTCTGACCATTAGCCAGAGACGTCCTTCTGCCTCGCGGCGCCAATCGCGCTGTGCTGTGGAGCCGGGAGGAACGCCCCCACCCTCTCCTGATAATGCTCGTCTATGGACAAGCTGTGTGAGCAGAGGGAGGGGGGTGTTCCTCCCGGCTCCACAGCACAGCGCGATAGGCGCCGCGAGGCAGAAGGACGTCTCTGGCTAATGGTCAGAAACGCCCTTCTGACCATAGAGCACTACGGTACCGGCACCGTAAGCTCTTTACAGCGGGCACAGATCGGGAAAGCCGACAGTGCACTGAATTCAGCGCACTGTCAGCTTTCCAGCAGTATATAACACTGCATGTGCCCAAAAGTGGTGAAAGGTCCTCTTTAAAAGGATATGGGATAGGTGTCTGAATGCTGACAGTCTGACGGTTGGTGGTATTGTATATATCAGACCACTGCCCCATTCACTTCTTTGGAACTGATGGAGATGTCAGAATACAGCTCTCCATCAGTCTCATGGAAGGGAATTTTGCAATGACCATACTACTGCTGTACCACTGTCAGACCCTGAATCTTGTGATACAAGATAAGTAATATTTATGGAAGAAAAACCTTTAATGTTCCTTGGATAGCATTAAGGAGATTTTCCACTTATATGAGTTCAACTTTTTTTCCCCTAAGATATCTGCTTGTTCTTGTGAATTTTTGAACCCTCTTGTCTTAGGGTAAGTTCACACGCATTTTTAGTCAGGGTTTTGAGGCCGTATCCGCCTCAAAATCCTGACCAAAAACACGGCTCCCCTTGAAATCAATTGGAGCCACTCAGGTCTTTTTTTCCTGGAGCCGTTTCTTCCTTCTCCCGGAAAAAAGAAGTGAGATGCTCATTCTTCAGGCCATTTCGCCTCGCGATTTGGCCTGAAGACCCTCCCTTCTCCAGACTAGTCCCATTCATTGGGCCTAATCCGGAGTGGAGTGCGCGGCTGGATGCCAGTACAGCGCACCGTCTTTCAGTTGTGGCTACACAGTTTTTGGTCTGGAACCTGAGGCGGCCTCCGCTTCAGGTTCCAGACCAAAAAACCCCATCTGAACTTACCCTTACATCGAGAGGCTGAACATCTGTACACACCTAATACTGATGGATTGCTATACATGTATGGCCTGTAGCCAATGCAATGAGGTAAATGGCCTGGCCTCCTGGATGATACATAGCTAGAGTTCCTACAAAAATGGCACAACTGTCTTCTGTTAATATAAATTCAGTATTTAAACATTTTTTTATTTTCAATCTCATACCTAAAAATACTACATGTAAACTTGTTCACATCAATTATTTCAATTATTTACATTTACACCATCCTATCTGACACTGCCATTGGCTAAAGGGTATGTCACTCATTGTACATTATCTGATTAGAATGAAACCAAAATATAGTGGCGTATAAATAGGGGGTGTGGCATGTAAAAAGGGAGTGTCCTATATTTTTAATTTATTGTAATCGAGGTAAAATGTTCAATTAATCATAACATGGTTTTAAGTCCTAATCTCCCAGCCCTACCAAGTGGTTATTACTTTGTTCCCGGAGAGGCACTAGTGATTTTCTTCATTAGGAGATCTTAGGTCCATCCATTTACGCTAGGTTCACACTCGCATTCAGGTCTCCGTCGTTTGGGTCCTCATGGGGATCTGAAAGATGGAGACCCTGTCCGCTTAAAAAGCAGTTGCTATCAGAAACTCACGGACCCCAGGATATCTCTTTCCGCCAATTTTAAGCAGATTCTGCGGCAGAGTCTCCTACGAAGGTGTGAATCCAGATGTACATTGTGTGCTTCACTGTGTTTTAGTGATTTGTGTATAATACTGGATTGGTGTCTCTGATATATGATCTATATGTCTTATTTTTAGATATTGATAGATTAAAAATAAAAAAGTTTAATTACTGAATTTCTATCAACAGACACCTGCCATGATATTTTTTTTGTAGGAATTATGTATTTGGTCACATAGGCTTAGTAAAGAGATTGTGTCAATGGTGTTTTTGTTTTTTTTGTATAAAAATAGTCAGCAATGAAGTTGGACCTAAAAACAGGATGATATAAGGCAGACTTTCACTCTAAGCTTTGCTGTATTCCTGGGATCTGAGTAATTTCCCTCTTCTTTCCACAGTATGCTCTGGAACGTCTGAAGGTGATGTGTGAGGAAGCTCTGTGTAGCAATCTTTCTGTGGAGAACGCTGCTGAGATTCTGATTTTGGCTGACTTACACAGTGCTGACCAGCTCAAGACTCAGGCTGTGGATTTCATCAACTAGTGAGTAGTTTTCATTGATTTGCTGGGGTTGGGGCCTCCATTCCCCGCCACTTGTCTCATGTATTCTTCTTCTCTTTCCTCACAGCCATGCGTCTGATGTCATGGAGACATCAGGATGGAAGTCTATGGTTGTCTCTCATCCACATCTGGTGGCAGAAGCATACCGTTCCTTGGCTTCAGCCCAGTGCCCCTTCCTTGGCCCTCCTCGCAAGCGCCTGAAGCAATCTTAAAAAGAAGAAAGAATCCGTTGTACAGATAATCCACTCTTGATCTGGAGCCGCTCTCTCCTCTTCCTCATCGCATGAGAGACAATGGTGGGGTAGGGGCTGAGAGAGGAGGTTTCTATCTTTACCTCCCCGACATTGTGTGTGTTGCCACCCTAATCTCCTTTGCCACGTGGCCAGACTGAGCCTTCTGTCTCCCGTATCCTGTGAGGAGCAGGGAGAATAAATAGACTTGCCCTCCCTGCGGGTGTGTTTCCCTGCTGGAACCTTACCTTAATTTATAGGGGCGGAGAGAAGTTCCTGATCTCCATGGAGGACATTCGGAGTGTAAATGTTCAAGGGCTGAGACTGCGAGCTTTCCCACAGCTGCCCTCCGACCCCAAGTTTTCGTTTTTTCCCAGACAGTGTGGGGGCTGCTTTTTTTTTTTTTTTTTTTTTTTTAAAAAAAGCTTCTTAATTTTGCTTTTAATACCTTTCCATTACAGTAGAACATTTCCTCCTCACTATCAACTTCCAAATTCACTATCGCTGACCGGTCAGTCTGTGGTGTTGTTGCTGGATACAGCCTCCTTTTCAAGGTCATCATTTCATGGATTCCATTATCCCCTCCTTTATGCCATTTATGAAATAGGATTATTAGTTTGGATGGGTCCTGTGACTTCATCATACCTTGAGTGAATAGGTAATATATATATATGCAGTTTTTTGGCCAATGATTGGGAAGATGAATTCAGACTGAGACTTAGACTCTTTGGGGCCATGCTAGCCTTTATGAGAGCGTGTCTGGCATTGAGATGCTGAATCCAGCAGTCAGAACCACAGACTGTTTGACATGACTGTGATGTTACCTACTTTGCTTTGACCTTGTCCTTGCTCTCTTGTACCTGCAGGAGCTCCTACGTAATGTTGTGAGGCTCAGCCATTGATGCTTCAAAGCCAGTAGCGTTATTTTGTTTTTGGAGACCATAAATAATTCCTATTTTGTATTGTGCATCACTATCCTTTAAACGCATTCCATCTTAAGAGTACTGTTGGATTAAATTTGCCTGCCATTAGGCTTAGCTCACTTTGGGATGGTTGGCGACAGCAAAACTTGTAAAGTAACCAAGTTACTTGGTCTTTAAAAGTGGTCTGGCTTTTTTTTTCCTTCCCATGTGCAAAGAATCTGCCATCCTTGTGAATTTGCATTTATGCAGTTATGTATTCCATGCTGGCACCTTGGGAGCAGAGTGTTTGCCCTAGATTGCTTACAGCTGCAAAACCTTTCCACCTTGAAGGAAGTATTGAGAGTAAGGATTGTGCTGTTTGTTAAATGCAAGTGACGGCTGATCTGTTGACGTGTACAAATGTCTGCCTGAGTGTTTTACTTTAAATTTAATGCATAGGACATTAGAAATGCAATTTTAACAACATAGAGGTTTTCCAGTCAGGGTAAAAATTTCAACACAGACTCACAAAAAAAAATAAAAAAATCTTTTTCTATTTGGTCCCATTTTGACACATAGAAAATGGCTGTTTAGCCAATGACAGACCAAGACATGTCACTATTGTGGCCAGTGGTTGGTTGAGCAGCATTCTCTATGTTTCGGGTCAGAACCAGCTGGGCTGTGGTAAGCAGTGGAATGGCAGCAGTAGGGAAATAGTAAGGTGAGTAATAATTTTATTTTATTTATTTGGATTTTAACTTAGTGTGATTTTTTTTTTTTTTTTTTTTTTTTTCCCTGCCATAAAAGAGGCTAAAAGGAATTTCTTCCAAGGAAAACCAGCAATCTCAAATGGCATAAAAATCGACTTTGCTTTATTCTTCATAGATTTAAAAAAAAAAAATGTACAAAATTTTTTTTCAAAAAATACATGACATATATAGCAATATTTGACTCACATGGATGTGGAGAAACGCCAGGGCTGACGCGTTTTGGTACCGTATGTACCTTAGTCGTACCTTAGAGGCTGCCTGTCTAAAGGATGCATGCAATATTCACAAGAGGGGATGATCTCCAGTAACGGGCCCAAACTCTTGTTACTGTTTATGGAACAAAGCCGCCATGTTTTTCGAATCTTCAACAACCCCCTTAGGGCAAGTTCACAAGGAGTTAACGCGCACATTCTGGCACGTAACGATGCATTGAAATGAATGGGATCTGTTTTGAGCGTTCATATTCTGACACGTGTATACTCCGTGTGAACTCGCCCTTACTGTCTAATTGAGTTTGCGCATATGTGCACAACAATACAAGCTTTAAATGCAGTTTAGTAGAGGAATGCTCAGTTTCCATCTCCTTTCTTCTGAACAATCTTTAAGGCTAAGGCTCCATGTTGCAGATTTTTTGTGGTGTAATTTTTTTTTATTTTTTTTGAGTCAGTCCGGAGTGGCATGAAATATTTATATGCTATATATAGGAATCTCTTAGATGGTTCCCTCCTGTTAAATCCACTCCTGACTTTGGCTACAGAAAAACTGCAGCAAAATATGCAACAAAAAAATGCTGCATTTCCGCAGCACAGTCCAAGGCTCTCCACATTGCAGAAAAGTTACCTTTTTTTTTTTTTTGAGCCAAAGCCAAGAGTGACAGCAATAAGATAGGATTGAGTAATATTTTGGAAGCACTTAATGTATTTTTTGCTTTGTAAGACGCACTTTAGGGAAAGTCAGTGCATCTTATAAAGCAAACGTGCCGAAAATCAAATTGGCACTATTGCCGGATCGTCACCCTTGGACCACTATTACGGTACGTTCACACGGGGGGCTTTTTGGTCCAGAACCTGAGGCGGAGGCTGCCTCAGGTTCTGGACCAAAGTACGGGTAGCTGCGACTGGATGCCAGTGCAGTGCAGTGGCATCCAGTCGCACATTCCACTCCAGATTAGGCCCAAATGAATGGGCCTAGTTGGGAGGGAGTGTCTTCAGGCGGATGTCGCGAGGGAAATCCGCCTGAAAGAATGAGCATGTTGCTTCTTTTTCCAGGAACCGGAACAAATGGCTCCCGGAAAAAAGAACTGACCGGTTCCCATTGATTCCAAAATACCCCGTGTGAACTTACCTTTATACTCTGAATACTCAAAATATGCAGCAAAGTCTGCAACAAAAAAGTTGCTTTTCTGCCACTTGAGGCCTAAAATCTAAATCTAAATTTACAAAAATATGAACAAAACTATTTAATTTTGTGTTTATTTTAAAACTCAAAAAACCCCCATAAAATTTAGCAATTGATGTAAATATAGTTATGCTCAAAAAAAACCTGGCCGATTTTTGAGTGGAGAAAAAGGTTTTGTGTTCTCATTTATATTCTTTGGAATATGAGGTTTCTGGGAATTGTAATAAATGGCCTAAGAACATAAAATTTGTACTAAATAATGAAAAAAAAAACCCTTTAAATTTCCCTCTGGTCCTGCAGTGATGACATTATGTATATTGTTCACGTGCAACTGTTACACGAATAATGTACGTTTGGGTCCATTCGCTTTGTGTGGTTTCTGTTTTGGGTTTTTTTTTTTCTACATCCATTTAGCAGATGCAAAAAAACAGATGGCCATGGAATTCAATGTAAAAAAGTAAAATAAAGCAGATTGCTTTTTGAAGGAAATACACAGTAAATGAATGGCCAACCTTTACACAGATCTGCAAAATGGATGTTAAAAAATAACCAATGTGGATGAAGCCTAACCTTGTCACTGCTGGAGGATAAAATATTTTCTTTTTCATTATTTGGAACAATTTAAAAAAAAAAATCCTGAAAACTCAATGATAACAATTAAAACTAAATGCTAACATTTTATCTTTGTGTCCACCGGTAGGAGGAGTTTAGGGCTTACGGTGTACCACTTATACATTTAGTGCAATAATACATGGATTCATGGACTCTCCACTAGAGTCTTACTCTTGAACTCCATGCAGACAGTGCAGGTACTTACTACAAACGGCTCTATAAGCAGAGACCTCTATGCATGTTACAAAATTAATCAGCAAATACTTTTAGATCTACATATTAAATCGTGTTTATGGGTGGACCTTCACTTGGTTCTTTATAGAACTGTTGTTGACCCAGCCCCCCCACCCCTTCGCCTGCCTTCCCCTAATATGGTGGAGCTACACAGTGTACAGGTCCAAAAGCTTTGTACATGGTGTAGTGGCCATGGAAGGCCTACTAAGGGTAGGTCAGGAATATCTAAAGGCTTAAAGGGAGTGTGTCACAAGGAAATTATCTAATTAAAGTGACCTTTCATGTCCTCTTGAAAGTGCGGTTTTATATACTGGTAGAAAGCCAACTTTGCTCCGGTGGTGGAGATATCCGTTCTGTTAGTTTCGGCACCAATATCTCTCCACTGTCAGAAAGGCATTCCTCATAGCTCAGCGTCATCGCTGGGCTCTGAGCAACCCCCTCCCAGACAGTAACATAGCCTTGTACCGTCAGAGGTGGCGCTCCTTACCACCTAGCAATGACGCAGAGTTGTCTGTGTCTCTACAGTGGATGGTGGGTTCTGTGTCTTATACATGTTACATGGGATCATTGGCGCGTTAAGTGAGTGGCACCTGTAAAGAAATGTCCTACAGGAAGTCTCAGCATAATATATGCCCTAGTGGACAAAGTCAGAACGGCAGCATATTTGGGATTTTTTTTTTTTTTTTTTAAATAAAAATGTACTTTTTATCATGGAAAAATTTTAAGAACTTCACAAAAAAATAATAGGTTATAAGTTTTAAAGGTGACATACACCCTTTAAGATTGCAACTTCAGTTTACAAACTCAGAGGAACTTTGTAAGGGCTTGTGACTTTCCTCCACTGTAACACATGGTTGCTGTGAGTCCATGAGTAATTGTAACCTAAAAGAGAGGAAAACTACAGAAGTGATTATCTTTATTCTCACCTTTTGTCTCTGAAGTATGTTGTTCACTGCATTAACATGAACTCTTGTTTTGTATAGAAGAACCCTCTGCCAAGTAGTACGGGCGCATTCACTCTTCTAATTAATTCATCTCTCGTTGGTATACCGCCCGCTCATTTCCAAGCCTCCGATATTTTCAGAAGTGACTAAGTCTAAGCATATCTAACAATACCTCCAGTCAGAAGCCAAGGCCATAGTCATACCCTACCTTCAATATGGCCTTTATTCTCATACTTAAGCCCTTACTCAACTCAATGTACAGGGTGAGCTCATTACGTTGCTTAACTGTTCTATTAAGTGAAAAAACAAGGAAAAGGTTTGATCAATGGCTGATACTGGTTTCATTTGCTTTTTAGAGAACATGCTGGAAATATAGGTTTCAATCATACTGTTGCGTCAGTGTATGTTACAATGAATCACTGCACACGAGGGGTTGAATATGAGTTTTATGCAAGGGTGGTAAGGTTTACTCCAAATGTTCTGTTATTGTTACTGCATTGTTTTGGAGGCTTCTACCATTAGTACTATAGTACTGCAATGGTTGCGGTAGGTGACGTTACCTTTTGTCATTTTTAATCCACAATCCCCAAAGGATGAAACCATGATTGACTTGCCTCAAGTGTCAGAAAAGCAGGGTAAGTGCTCCACAGTAACAAGTGACTCAGGACTAGCCCCCAGCCGCCATGTTGCTCTGCCTCCCATTTTCATGGGCGCTGCCAGACTATAGTAAAGAAAATGTCTACCCAATTGGTAATTTATTAGTAAGTACAAAGTTAGAGCAGTTACTAGGTATGCCCAAATATTTGTTCCACTCCTTCTCATGTTATAATAATAATTATACTAAGGTTTTTTTTTTAAAGTTTTAAAATACCTCTTTAAAATTATTTGAGAGGTTTTTTTTGGGATTTTAGGTGATCTCTCCTTTAGGGTTATTAATATCAGATGCTGTATTGTGGCCATAAATGGTACTGCACACCAATGGGACAATGTTGCGTTACCATTCCCGACCACTACACAATGTACAGAGGTGTATCTGCTCTAATGGGCCACCATAGCTTCATCAATCAGCTGATCGCTGGCAATTGATCTCTGATTTAGCCTATGGACAGGTCATTGACCGTAAAGTCCTGGAAAACTCTCTTGTCTTTAGGCCGTATTTGCCAACTCTCTAAATTTCCAGGAAACTTGTTGAAAAGAGGAAACCTCATGGAAGCGCAGGCAGGTCTCCCATGTGCCCTCTGTCCTTGACTATAATACCCCTTCCTAGCTCCTGCAGTCCTCTTCACTTATAGGTAATGCTAAAGAATGACATCCTGACATTGGGGCCCAGAATGTGGATTCAACTATGCCCTGAAGTTTAGAGGTTGAAGAGGTGTCTGTAAAATCTGGTCTGGGGTCTCGATTACTCTTAGGGAGACCAGGGTGAAGCCAGATCCTGCATTTTAGGTGTCAGGAAGTCGGGGTCACTACTTGTGATTTAACAGCTGTGTTTTTTTGGTATGAGGGTCACCTATATAAATGGGCTGGACATAAATTTGCCCTATGTGTACCCATTTACAAATTTTCAGATTGTTCAAAGAAAACACTATGGCTTGCCCTGGCAACAGAGAAACGGGATGTTGGTGTCACTTTATGGTAATGTAGTGCTACATCTGTGATTTTTGCAGACCTCCTATAAAGAACTTTTGTGCTCACTCCATTACATCCTTTAACATCCTTTCAGTGCAGATATTTTGGGTAGTCTGGATTTCCAGAACAGATATTAAGACTCAAGTGACTCTGCTATAAACAGTCAGATGTGTCTGGAACGTTCAGCTCTACACGAGATAATGCTAGGATTTGCGTGCGTTATCTACCGGGAGTGGAGGCAGCCGTTTATCTGAATCAATTTTCACGAGCTTGCATCCTATCAATTTATGAGGAGCCAGTATCTCATCATTATTAGTCATAAAACGCCGTGCTGGTATTAATGGTTCTTGGTGAATAAGTAGGCTGCGTTCTCATGAATATTGCTTCAGAGGCGACGGGTTGCTGCTACCCTGCTTACGACTGGTGATCACTGGTCTGTAGCTCTATACTGTGACTAAATGAGACCTCACAATCTTCTTTGATCATGGGTTTCCTTAAATGTCTTGATTTTAAAGGAGTTTGCCACAAACTATCGAACCCTTGACCCTTTATGGTTCAAATCGCGATATTCTGTGACTAAATGAGCACTCACCATCTCCTCTGATCATGGGTCCGTGGTCATCTGCAATCAAAGGTCCCCTTTAATGTCTTGATTTTAAAGGGTTTGTCCCTCAATTGTGTTATTTGTTATATCATAGTTGTTATGTCAATAGTAGGGTTGAGCTATCTGGATCGGATCGGAAAAGGTTGGATTCCGATCGGCGATCGAGTAAATTTCGCGATCGGAATTCCGATCCCGATCTTTTTAGGCGGGATTGAGGTCAGAGGTTATTTCCCACAATGCTTTGCTACTGGCCAAGCATTGTAGGAAAAGCTAACAATGTTAGCTACTAGAGTGAATACTATTTGAAACTGGCATTTCAAATAGCACGCTCCCATAGGAATGAATGGATGCAGCCGGCACACAGGCTGTTGCGGCGTCTGTCCGCTTAACCCCCTGCGTCCATTCATTCCTATGAGATCATGCTATTCGAAATGACACTCTTCTCACAGCAGTGCAACACAGAGTGATTTACCACAGGCTTCCACTCTTCTGCTTCGTCCTTGTTTTACCGTATACTCAGTTCTGCTACATCTGATATACACTCACCGGCCACTTTATTAGGTACACCATGCTAGTAACGGGTTGGACCCCCTTTTGCCTTCAGAACTGCCTCAATTCTTCGTGGCATAGATTCAACAAGGTGCTGGAAGCATTCATCAGAGATTTTGGTCCATATTGACATGATGGCATCACACAGTTGCCGCAGATTTGTCGGCTGCACATCCATGATGCGAATCTCCCGTTCCACCACATCCCAAAGATGCTCTATTGGATTGAGATCTGGTGACTGTGGAGGCCATTGGAGTACAGTAAACTCATTGTCATGTTCAAGAAACCAGTCTGAGATGAATCCAGCTTTATGACATGGCGCATTATCCTGCTGAAAGTAGCCATCAGATGTTGGGTACATTGTGGTCATAAAGGGATGGACATGGTCAGCAACAATACTCAGGTAGGCTTTGGCGTTGCAACGATGCTCATTTGGTACCAAGGGGCCCAAAGAGTGCCAAGAAAATATTCCCCACACCATGACACCACCACCACCAGCCTGAACCGTTGATACAAGGCAGGATGGATCCATGCTTTCATGTTGTTGACGCCAAATTCTGACCCTACCATCCGAATGTCGCAGCAGAAATCGAGACTCATCAGACCAGGCAACGTTTTTCCAATCTTCAATTGTCCAATTTCAATGAGCTTGTGCAAATTGTAGCCTCAGTTTCCTGTTCTTAGCTGAAAGGAGTGGCACCCGGTGTGGTCTTCTGCTGCTGTAGCCCATCTGCCTCAAAGTTCGACGTACTGTGCGTTCAGAGATGCTCTTCTGGCTACCTTGGTTGTAACGGGTGGCTATTTGAGTCACTGTTGCCTTTCTATCAGCTTGAACCAGTCTGGCCATTCTCCTCTGACCTCTGGCATCAACAACGCATTTCCGCCCACAGAACTGCCGCTCACTGGATGTTTTTTCTTTTTCGGACCATTCTCTGTAAACCCTAGAGATGGTTGTGCGTGAAAATCCCAGTAGATCAGCAGTTTCTGAAATACTCAGACCAGCCCTTCTGGCACCAACAACCATGCCACGTTCAAAGGCACTCAAATCACCTTTCTTCCCCATACTGATGCTCGGTTTGAACTGCAGGAGATTGTCTTGACCATGTCTACATGCCTAAATGCACTGAGTTGCCGCCATGTGATTGGCTGATTAGAAATTAAGTGTTAACGAGCAGTTGGACAGGTGTACCTAATAAAGTGGCCGGTGAGTGTAGGTCATCATTGTTTGATGGTTGGGGTCCAATCGCTGAGATCCCAACTGATCTTTGGAAATTGAAAGGGCTATAGCACTTACCTATGTTCATCCAGTCACATTGGCTCCATTGATTCTTAAGGAAATGATCTCTCTCTCAGAAATCCTGCGATTTCAAAAACGACTGCGTGTCAATTCTTACCACCAACGTTTCCGCAGGTAGAATTGACACGCAGTCGTTTTTGAAATCGCAGGAAAGTATGTTCTTATGTATAATAGAATCAGAAAGTCCACAAAGAAACTTTTTCCAGCGCGGTTTTTCCGCAGCACTTTTTGGCTGTGGCTTGCTATGTGGGGCCTTAGCCTTAAAGTGCTTTCTCATCTATTTGTTAGATGACCACTGTGGCTTCCTTCTATGTGGCAAATCTGGTAGTAAATTTTCAATTTCCACTGGAGAAATGAAGCACTGTGCATCGCTATTCAGACTTTGAGTTATTTGTGTAATTCTGAATAGGATTGGTCCACTAGAGCAAGAGACATTCTTTGTAACCTCTCTCCACTCGAGACAAGGACACCACTTAGTACAAGGGTTTGTCGTTAAATATTGATGAACTATCCTTAGTATATGTCATCAATATCAGATCTGTAGGAGTTTCACACACAATGCCCCCCTCCCCCAGCTGTTTGAAGAGGCTGCGGTGTACGGATGAGTACTGTGGCTTCTCCGCTTACCATTATCAGTGCTGTACCTTATCTAGTAGCTGTGCTTGGTATTTCGGTACAGCCCCCATCACATGAATGGGACTGAGCTGTGAACAGGTCATGTGATCAATGAATGTGACAATACTAACTTGCAAAATGAAAGTGATAACCTGAGCACCACTGGTGCTTGATACAGCTGATTGGAGAGGGTGCTTGGTGCTGGGCCCTGACCTATTTTGATATTAATCATCTGTCTTAAAAGGGGTTTTCTGGGTAGAATTTTTTTTTTTTTTTTTTTTTTTAATGGTTTGTTAGTGCTAGTGATAAGTACACCCATATACCTTTAGCAGTGTTTCGAGTGATTTCTGGGTGTCTCCGTTTGCTGCTACATCCTCTGTGTTTGTCATAGCTCCCAACCGTCCCGATTTCCGCGGGACATTCACGATTTCAGTGACATGTCCCGGTTGGAGGGAGGTATGTCCCGATTTCAACTCAGATCTGCGACCAGAGGATGCAGATCTGAGTTGAACACATACGCGGCTAAAGCAAGGAGCTGACACAGGACAGCTCCTTGCTTTGCCGCTGCACACGCCTACTGGCTGTGTAGACGCGATGTGATGACGTCACATCTCGTGGACAACTGTGTCAGCGAGAGAGAGAGCGGCGCGCAGAGAGCGGCGAAGGAGAAGGTAAGTGTAATGTGTACACTAAGGTGGAACGTGAAACTGGGGGCAGATGAAGGAGAGGACGGCATGACACTGGGGCCAGAGATGGAGGGGACATGAATCTGGGGCCAGAGATGGAGGGGACATGAATCTGGGGCCAGAGATGGAGGGGACATGAATCTGGGGCCAAAGATGGAGGGGACATGAATCTGGGGCCAGAGATGGAGGGGACATGAATCTGGGGCCAGAATCTGGGGGCAGATGAAGGGTGTATATGAAACTGGGAGAGATAGAGGGGGGACATATAATTTACGGGTGACTGTAGGAGGATTATACTGTGTGCGGGCACATGAAAAATTAATGAGCGGGCGGAGTCAACACAAAAGTGGGTGGGGCTAAATTTGCCGCACATTTTGTCCCTCTTTCGGTTCTTCAAAAGTTGGGAGGTATGGTGTTTCTTTACATGGTGTTAGCTTCCTACTGTGCACCTTCCTGCGTAGCTGCTGCACTAACTCACTCAACCCCCCTCACAATGTTACAAAACCCTCCATCTCACTTAGCTTAGCCCCTCCCACCCTGTCTCGCTAAGCATAGTCCCTCCCACTCTCACTGAGTAGCGATCCCGCCCATTACTAGCCCCTCCCCCGTTTTCCTGACCAACCTATTCCACCCACTGGTAGAAGAGGAGCCGTCCCTGGACACTTGATAAGTATTGATGAGGATAGGGGAGGGGGGAAGAGTGATGGTGACATTCCATTTTGGAAGCGGTGAAACGGAACATCACCGGATTATCAGAAAGTGTCCCTGGAGTGGTCACATGACTGCTCCAGGCATATGGGTAATTATAGATTATTTTTTTTAATTGAAGTAAATTAGAAGTTGCGTGGGGGGAGGGGGTTTAGTGTAAGGGTTAATTATCAGTTTATCCTGGACAACCCCTTTAAGGATAGGTCATCAATATTTGAGCCCTGGTGAATCCTTGTAAAACAGAATGCAGTAACTGGGTATGAGAAGGGATTTTCTAAGCCAGACGGCCTCTTTAACTGTATTAGATATAGAAATATTAGCTTCCAGTCTCCACAAATATCCTCTTGTTTACTTAGCGTCTTGCGTTAAATTGCAAAGGCTCCTGGGTAGGATTCAGAAACTTCTATACTAGGTAGCTCTTATTGGCTTGTATCCTGGCACTGCGAGGCTCTTGCAGGAAGTAGTTAGGAAACAGAGGCCAGGACTGCTGCAGTCTGTCATAACAGTACACCCCACTCTTCGCACACTGCTGCTATACGCGTGTTCGCACCATCTGCTCTGGATAACAGCAGTTTGGAATGAGCTGCCTGCACCCTTCCCTGCATCAAACATATGAGATGCCAGCTCAGCTCTTGTGTGCTGGGGGAAGTAGATGGAATTTTTGCTGTTTCAGGAGAATTTTTGCCTCATTTGGAACATTCTCTTTAGTTCTCTGCTTTTTCTGCAGTGATTAGAGATGAAATATATCAGATCTTCTCTTTTGTTTTGTATATGCACAAATGGGGGGTATGTTGGGTACTCAGTCTCTTTTACTTTCCGAGTAGCTAAGGTACATGGCCAATAGTATGTGTACACCTTTACGTCCCATCTGTATGATGACCATTGCATGCCAAGACTGTGGCCAGTCCATTACATTTTGTAACTTGGGTGCAGTGAATTGTATCTGTACAGTTATTTTGGTTGGGGAGTAAATCATAGTGTGCCTTCATCTTAGTTCACCCCACAAGTGGTTGGTAGTCAGAGCTCTGTCAAATTCTTCCATACTATATACTCCGCAAACCAATTCAATTTTTATTTTACACATTTTAATCCTGAAATCAGAAAGTGTCCCAACCTCCCACTGTGGCCATAAAGCGTTCATGTCTATAGAAAGTCTTTTGTACTGTGTGACATTGAGGCTGAAGCCCCACCAGTGCCGCACCTCCCATGAGGTGACCTGAAGCGACCGCTTCAGGCGGCGCTATGTCAGGGCCCCAGGGAGGGCAGCATTTTTGCTTACCTAAGCCAGTCCAGGACAAGCTGTCCTGGACTGGCTTAGCACCGAGCGGTGGATTGGGGAGGCCGCTGAAGCAGTGCTGCTCCAGCAGCCTCCCCTCACGCTCAGGCAGAGAGCAGGTCCTCTCCCTGCCTGCGAATGCTGCTAAGCCTCGCCCCCTTTGCTTCGCCCCGCCCCCTTCGATCCGTCACGCCCCCTCCGCTCCGCCCCTTCCTCCCGGGTAGGTTCACCCCTGAGCCCCACGTTGCGGAGACGCAGCTTTTTTATTGCAGATTTTGTAGCGTTTTTTTGAGCCAAAGCCAAGAATGGCTTCTAAAGGAAAGGGCAATATATAAGAAGCTCTTAAACTTATGTCTTCTGTTCAATTCACTCCTAGCTCAAAAAAACGCAACAGAATCTGCAACAATAAAAGCTGCATTTCTGCAAAGTGGGGCCTTAGGCCGGAAACACCACGGTAAAAATCGCGGCATTTTACAGTACTTGCAAAGTGGTATGGGATTCAAGTGAATCCCATGCCCACGTTGCGGAAAAAATTGCAGCGCAGACACGCTTTGATTTCCAAAACCATTGCGGTTTGGAAAATCGCAGCATGTCCATTATATCTACGGAAACGCCGGCGACTTTCCCATAGATATAATTGTAACAGAAAGTGTTAAGGAGTTTTTCACTTTAGAGGAGCTGATAGTGGTGTGCCCTACTGTGGAGACCATCAAGGATCAGCAATAATCTGATAGGAAAGCTGGCAGCAAGTGATGGGCTCCTCTGCAGCACCACTATAGGACAACTTATGTATTACTTGCTGGCCCTTGAAATCAATGGACTGACTTTGTAATGGCAGGTGCTCCAGGGAAGGTCTTTGTACCTGTTGTCACTATAATTGATACAAGTCCTGAGGGTCTCCTTTCCAATAACTAAGTGCTTTCCATATTAATAAGTTTGTTTTCTTCTCTGTTCACTTACCAATTACCCTACAGCACCACCACAGGAGAAAAGAAGTATTACATGGTAAGTATTAAAATCCATGGGCTATTGATATAAGATCTCCTACTAAGGAGCCCAACCCTTTCCCTGAAAGACAACACTAATTTATTGATCGTTGGCTACAAAATGTGACCGTATTGTGAGAGGAATTGTTCTCCAATGACTAGTGAACCCAGATTCTTCCTTTACCACTACTCCTGTTTCATAGTTGGGGGCGGAATCTATAAAGCTATCTCGTACTGAGTATTGCAAAAAAGGAAAGAATTTTTTTTGTTGTTGTTTTTTAGCACAGCATGAATCTTCTTTCAGCTCCAGTCTGAGATTAGATACTTGGCAACTTGCCAATTGACAGATAAACTGTTCTTTCCAGTGGGTATTTCTTCTTTGCAGTGACTGTAGAGCTAACTGGGGCAACACTAACCATGCAGGAATTTCACAAACTGCTTTTTTTTTTTTTTTGGAAATATGGCATACTATGACTGGTCCATGACTTATAGTCACAGATATATATATATATATATATATATATATATATATATATATATATATATATATATATACACTCGCCGGCCACTTTATTAGGTACACCATGCTAGTAACGGGTTGGACCCCCTTTTGCCTTCAGAACTGCCTCAATTCTTTGTGGCATAGATTCAACAAGGTGCTGGAAGCATTCATCAGAGATTTTGGTCCATATTGACATGATGGCATCACACAGTTGCCGCAGATTTGTCGGCTGCACATCCATGATGCGAATCTCCCGTTCCACCACATCCCAAAGATGCTCTATTGGATTGAGATCTGGTGACTGTGGAGGCCATTGGAGTACAGTGAACTCATTGTCATGTTCAAGAAACCAGTCTGAGATGATTCCAGCTTTATGACATGGCGCATTATCCTGCTGAAAGTAGCCATCAGATGTTGGGTACATTGTGGTCATAAAGGGATGGACATGGTCAGCAACAATACTCAGGTAGGCTTTGGCGTTGCAACGATGCTCAATTGGTACCAAGGGGCCCAAAGAGTGCCAAGAAAATATTCCCCACACCATGACACCACCACCACCAGCCTGAACCGTTGATACAAGGCAGGATGGATCCATGCTTTCATGTTGTTGACGCCAAATTCTGACCCTACCATCCGAATGTTGCAGCAGAAATCGAGACTCATCAGACCAGGCAACGTTTTTCCAATCTTCAATTGTCCAATTTCGATGAGCTTGTGCAAATTGTAGCCTCAGTTTCCTGTTCTTAGCTGAAAGGAGTGGCACCCGGTGTGGTCTTCTGCTGCTGTAGCCCATCTGCCTCAAAGTTCGACGTACTGTGCGTTCAGAGATACTCTTCTGGCTACCTTGGTTGTAACGGGTGGCTATTTGAGTCACTGTTGCCTTTCTATCAGCTCGAACCAGTCTGGCCATTCTCCTCTGACCTCTGGCATCAACAATGCATTTCCGCCCACAGAACTGCCGCTCACTGGATGTTTTTTCTTTTTCGGACCATTCTCTGTAAACCCTAGAGATGGTTGTGCGTGAAAATCCCAGTAGATCAGCAGTTTCTGAAATACTCAGACCAGCCCTTCTGGCACCAACAACCATGCCACGTTCAAAGGCACTCAAATCACCTTTCTTCCCCATACTGATGCTCGGTTTTAACTGCAGGAGATTGTCTTGACCATGTCTACATGCCTAAATGCACTGAGTTGCCGCCATGTGATTGGCTGATTAGAAATTAAGTGTTAACGAGCAGTTGGACAGGTGTACCTAATAAAGTGGCCGGTGAGTGTATATATAAAGCTGATTGCTGAGCCAGGATTTGTAGCTATAATATAACAGAGTTACATTATGACTGGCTCCATTGCATTGCATTATGGCTGTCTCCTGCTCATGTCTGCCGGCACTTCCAGTTCTGCGTAGGTGGCTGTGAGTAGTAGCCAGGATTGGTAAGCATGGCTGCAGGCCCACAATCTCCCACAAACACCACTATCATTATACTTGGGAGTTCTTTTCAGACCCCCTGAGTATAATGATTGGAGGCCCAGGGGAGGTGAGGAAACATAAAAAACACTGTTGATTGTCTCTCCTGGCTCCAGCCGGGCTTGTGTCCTTATACATTGCGACGCCAGCCCCAGTTCAAGTGACGTCTCTTCCATTTTTGAAGATGGCCAACACCATTCAGAAATGTGCCGGAGTTTAGGAGCGGTAAGTAACAGTGGTTTTTATGTTTGTATCCTGACCCTGGGTCTCCGATTATACTCTGGGGTCTGAAAAGGAGTCTTGAGGGGGGGGCCATAGGGCACTGCCATTCCTAGTTACGCCACTGCTCAGAATTTGGAAATGGAAGGTGGTGTCCATCAATTATATAGGGAGCAGTACAGCACAGGGTTTTTAAGCTCTATAAAGAAAAATATGATTTTCTACAAAATGGAAATGAAAGCTGTGAGGGTGTTGAGCACACTATCCACTTCTAGGTACTGGCGTTAGTTCAATGGCCATTTATAGGGTTGTCCAGTATTACTTAAAAAATAAAATGTATTTTTTTTTTTTTTTTTCACAAAAATAGTCACCCTTGTCCATGGGTTGTGTCTGATATTCTATTCAAGTGAAGGATCTGAATGGAACTGACTAATGGACATTGACAGCCTGACTTTCCTGCATTATACACAAGGGCAGACCATTAAACACGTGACTATGAATTGATCTTTTGACAGACATTGACAAGGCCTTGAGTCATCATAACTTCTCTTGTGGCTCTTGTCAGCAGCCGGCGGTGATGGCTTTGTCGCAGAATATTTTAATTAGCGCAGCATTCCTGTTTGGCTAAAATAGTTTCTTTTCTTATTGTTACCTTAGCAAGTCAATCTCGCTGAGCATGAGCTGTGCCGTGTGTACATACTCCGTGCACCATGGTAACAAGTGTTTGCCTGTAACCACCAGTATGTCTGCCAGAGCTGCGGCGAGACAACAAGCGAGGAATGTTGCTAAATTAAAGAATCGGCTTTAAGAATCGTAAAGTTTCTTTGACATCCTAATATCCTTAAGGCTAAGGCCCCACGTTGCGGACACGCAGCATTTTTTGTTGCAGATTTTACTGTTTTGATTTTTTTTAACCAAAGCCAGGAGTGGATTTAACCCTTTCACTGCCAAGGGTCTCTGAAAATTTTGCACCTCCGGTAGCCGGAGCTTTTTTCACAGTTTTGAGATGGACAAATCAAACCTAAATTGCAACATTAAAAAAATCATCCAACCCCCCCAGTCCTATTTTATTTTTATTTTTTAAAGTAGAAACCTGCAGCATTGTCAGAATGCCGCTTGGTACTTTTATACGAAAAGGCACCTTCATGCAATTTTGATTTAAAGTGAATGTTTTATTTTTAAAAATGCAAATCAATGTATATTAGTTGCTGAAAGCGGAAACCAAACAAAAAATTATATGCACCAAACCTCCTGAATATAAGAGTTCAACATGTGAAGAGTTCATCCATATCACTAAGGCCTACACCTGCATGCACATGGCTTCAGAAAATCACCAGAACTAGATGGAACAAAAATCTACTTTGAAGCTGGAAATGCTAAAAAAGTATCATCCTATTAAATGTATATATGGGATTATACATTGTAGAAAACAAGTGACCTCCTAAACCCTGTTTTTTGAAAGTAAACAACCTGAAGATTACATATGTCTCAATGGATTATCAATATCCACATCCACTTTCATGCAACTTTGTGACAAACACAAATAATTTTTTTTTTTTTTTAATGCACCAAAACACATCTGTACACCTAAAACTCATGTTCAATCTCACATTCATATACGAAATACATTTAAAATAATAGCTTATGGTGTATACAATGTGTATATGTACCACAAATATCAATTACAACACAAGCTCGGACTCCCGAAAACACTGATACAGAAGACAGGCAAGATTTTGCTGTAATTCACTAATATGTTGAAAATGTATACTGCACCTAACAAACTGTGACTGTGCTCCCAAAATCTAACTTTTTTGAGATTGCACAGTATACCGTATATAAAAACACAATTTAATAATTTATATATACACCCACCTTCATGCAACTTTGCGGCAAACAGAGATTACAAGCAAAAACTACACAAAAATTCAAATTTGTAACTAAAGTGCCGGTACAAATAATCCCTTTCTACAAACAAAATGTACTGTCCAAAAAACTGCAATATGTGATTAGTTCATACATACCACACATGTATATATTTACAGGGGCGGGTGTTAAGGAAAAGCCAAAATCGCTGAAATGCGCCAACCCATTTTTTGCATGCAAATTAAATAGGACTTTACATAAAAATATTATTTTCTACCCCCCTGTGAATTACATTATACCTGTATGTGACAATCACAGAGCAAAAGCATAGTATGCACTCTGATTGATAGGAGATGGGGCAACAGGGACAGAAGCCCCTGCTATCCCCCTCCTGGGGTCACATACAGGTTGTGCACAGAGATGACAAGGATTCCGTATCTCTGTGCAGTCTAGAGGGCTCCTCCTCCCCTTCCTATTACAGTTCACAAGATGCTTCCCGAGCCAGGAGGGGGACATTTTAGAGTCCTGCATCTCAGGACTTTTGGGCTATGAAGATAACTTTAGATTCATTTTAAAGATGAGAATCTCATCTTTCAAGTGATACCAAATACTTCATAATAGCCCTTACAGATATGGAGCGAATTGCTGTTAAAAACACTGTCAGGAATTGAGATCTTCAATGGGATCTCAATGCCAAATAGCATTTTCAACATTGAATCGTTTCTGCACTGTAAGGGTTAACATAAAGACCTTGGTATAATTTTAATGATGAGATTCTCATCTTTAAATTGAATCTAAAATGATCTTCATAGCCCAAACGAGTTCAGAGATATGGGCATTAGAAGCAAGTACGTAGTAGCTATGTCCTCGGCTAGAGAAGTGCCACCCTGGGAGCAGGGGTAAATCTACCCCTTTCGCCGCCCGAGGCAAACTACAGAAAGCCGCCCCCACCCACCCCAGCGGAGGGGGCGTGGCAGAGCGAAAGGGGCAGGGTGAAGCGAAGGAGCGGGGCTTAGCGCCGTTCGCAGGCAGAGAGCAGGCACGGAGAGGACCTGCTCTCTGCCTGAGCGTGAGAGGAGGCTGCTGGTGCAGCGCTGCTCCAGTGGCCTCCCCAAACCACCGCTCGGTGCTAAGCCAGTCCAGGACAGCTTGTCCTGGACTGGCTTAGGTAAGCAAAAATGCCGCCTTCCCTGGGGCCCTGGCATAGCGCCGCCTGAAGCGGTCGCCTCATGGGAGGTGCAGCGCTGCCTGGGAGGATGTAGAGCTACGTCCTTGGCAAGGAAAAAGTTTACTGAAAGGAAAGGTCTAAAAGCTTCCTTTACATTTTCTATTCCTTTTCAAGCCCCTCCTAGTTTTGGCTAAAAAATAAACACAAAAAAAACGCAGCAAAATCTGTAATGAAAAACGCTGTGTTTCTGCAACATGGGACCTTCTTCTGAAAGGTTCGTCAACCGTAGACAATTTCTTATTATTTGAAGCATGGGTGTAAATCTAGAAGGTGCAGAGACAGCAGTCACTACCAGGCCCTCGACCATGAGGGGACCGCACATGCCACATACAATATATCACTATTCTAAATTGTAAAAGCTAGATAAGAGCCCCAATACATATTTGCAATGGGGCCCAGGAATTTCAAGCAATGCCAGGAGTTTCAAGCTATTTTTCTTTGATGATAATTTTTGGGGAACCCTGAAGAGTGGCCATGAAGAAGATCTCAGTGATAGAAGAATTTTACACATACCTGTAAATACACACAAGGCTTCAACTAGTCTTCCGAGGGATCGAGGTATTCGATCAAGTACTACTCGCTCATCTCTATAACAAGGCTATTTGGGACATTAAACCCTCGTTCCATAAGTACCTGTGGGTGATTTAGTGTCCCAAATTGCTCTGACAGGTTCCCTTTAGCAGCAGCATGTGTGTCTCCTCAGCAGCCTCCTCCGCTCTCCCCTCTCCATAGACTACTATGGTAGAAGCAGAGAAAGAATTATCTTTTTTTTTTTCCATTAGATATATTACAAAACTTCTCTTGTGCTCATGTGTTCATTTGTGTTCTTGTGTTCATTTGTGATGATAGGGGCTCCTTCAACTTTTTCTTAAAACAGCCAACCAGGTACTGTGAAGGAATTGCAATTTAGCCCCATTTACTTGCCACAAGCCACATTCATGTAGAAAGATATTGGTGTGGTGACACTTCCTTAATGCTTATGTCTTCATATACAGCTAGTAGGATCTGCCTACACATTGATTACAGATGAGCTCATGTTTAATGCACGACCATATTTCTTAGTTATGTAATCTTCCATATGATGGATAATCATATATCTATTTTCAGTCACTTGGCTTGTTGGATATTATCTTAATTCAAAACCTAGAAGGAGAGATCCAGATATGTTCAGATCATATATTAACATCATATATTCAAGAAGTCAACATATGTGACTTCTACCATGTGATCTCAGAGTAAGAATGGAAAATCTCAAAGTAAAAACAGTCTTGGCACGTTGAGATTCTTGAGGACTCTTTCATTTGGTGCAGAAATGGGCACATCCAATATACAGTCCTATGAAAAAGTTTGGGCACCCCTATTAATCTTAATCATTTTTAGTTCTAAATATTTTGGTATTTGCAACAGCCATTTCAGTTTGATATATCTAATAACTGATGGACACAGTAATATTTCAGGATTGAAATTAGGTTTATTTTACTAACAGAAAATGTGCAATATGCATTAAACCAAAATTTGACCGGTGCAAAAGTCTGGGCACCTCAACAGAAAAGTGCCATTAATATTTAGTAGATCCTCCTTTTGCAAAGATAACAGCCTCTAGTCGCTTCCTGTAGCTTTTAATCAGTTCCTGGATCCTGGATGAAGGGATTTTGGACCATTTCTTTCTACAAAACAATTCAAGTTCAGTTAAGCTTGATGGTCGCCGAGCATGGACAGCCCGCTCTCAAATGATCTGAAAACAAAGATTGTTCAACATAGTTGTTCAGGGGAAGGATACAAAACGTTGTCTCAGAGATTTAACCTGTCAGTTTCCACTGTGAGGAACATAGTAAGGAAATGGAAGACTACAGGGACAGTTCTTGTTAAGCCCAGAAGTGGCAGGCCAAGAAAAATATCAGAAAGGCAGAGAAGAAGAATGGTGAGAACAGTCAAGGACAATCCACAGACCACCTCCAAAGAGCTGCAGCATCATCTTGCTGCAGATGGTGTCACTGTGCATCGGTCAACTATACAGCGCACTTTGCACAAGGAGAAGCTGTATGGGAGAGTGATGAGAGAGAAGCTGTTTCTGCACGTACGCCACAAACAGAGTCGCCTGAGGTATGAAAAAGCACATTTGGACAAGCCAACTTCATTTTGGAAACAAAGATTGAGTTGTTTGGTTATAAAAAAAAGGCGTTATGCATGGCGTCCAAAAAGAAACAGCATTCCAAGAAAAACACTTGCTACCCACTGTAAAATTTGGTGGAGGTTCCATCATGCTTTGGGGCTGTGTGGCCAGTGCCAGCACCGGGAATCTTGTTAAAGTTGAGGGTTGCACGGATTCCACTCAGTATCAGCTGATTCTTGAGAATAATGTTCAAGAATCAGTGACGAAGTTGAAGTTACGCCGGGGATGGATATTTCAGCAAGACAATGATCCAAAACACTGCTCCAAATCAACTCAGGCATTCATGCAGAGGAACAATTACAATGTTCTGGAATGGCCATCCCAGTCCCCAGACCTGAATATCATTGACCATCTGTGGGATGATTGGAAGCGGGCTGTCCATGCTCGGCGACCATCAAACTTAACTGAACTTGAATTGTTTGTCCAAAATACCTTTATCCAGGATCCAGGAACTGATTAAAAGCTGCAGGAAGCGACTAGAGACTGTTATCTTTGCAAAAGGAGGATCTACTAAATATTAATGTCACTTTTCTGTTGAGGTGCGCATACTTTTGCACCGGTCAAATTTTGGTTTAATGCATATTGCACATTTTCTGTTAGTACAATAAACCTCATTTCAATCCTGAAATATTACTGTGTCCATCAGTTATTAGATATATCAAACTGAAATGGCTGTTGCAAATACCAAAATATTTAGAACTAAAAATGACTAAGATTAATAGGGGTGCCCAAACTTTTTCATAGGACTGTACTTGTGGAATGAACCAGGGTGAGGCTTAGTTTGTATTGGTTGATTTGACAATAGAAAAAGATTAAGATGGATATATTGTAGTCATGTTTAAGGGTCACAGTTCTGGCTACAACAACTAAACCTATGATTCTGTTGTTTTAGAAGTCCAATGGGTCTGGTCTTTGCTCCAGGAAGCAACCAAGTTACTACCTCTAAGAGTAGTCTCCATTCAGTGACAGCTGACCCAGACAGGTCAAGAGATGCTGATGCACGGCACTGAAAGGAGAGGCAAAGATGTGATTAATGGACAAGCTGAGGTCAGGGCAGGTGGAGTTTGTTTGCAACAATGTAAGGGCAGACAGAAGAGTCAGTATGGTTATCAGGCAGAGGTCAAGGCATGTAGATTAGAGTTGGGTTAACAGTTCAGGGCATGGATAAAGAGAAGGCACAGTAGAGATAACAACTCTAGAGATGATAAACCATTGTAAGGCAGTGGCCTATTAAGAAACAACAAGACAGCCTGTGCCCTAAGCAACAGAAATGTAAGGCAGGACCTAGGAGGCACCAGAAGAAGAACCATTGTGGTGGGCAGAGCAGGGAAGACTCCTCAGCACCATAAATCATTTAGTTCTGTAGAAATATAAGGTGGTTACACCTGGAATATAACCTTTCAAAACGTGCAATATACCTGTCTGCATAAGGTCTAAGCATGACATTGATAGTTCGATATTTATATTTTACTAACCCTAAGGCATCAGGTTGCCTTAGAGGTGAATGGGACTTTTAATGTACCTCAGCATTTAATAACCGACATACAACAGTGAATCAAGACTAAGTATCAGCAAAGCTTGTCCAGCTCTGTATTAGGGATCTGTATGGATTGCTTACATCTGCACAGGCACCACAATGTGCATGAGCTCTAATCCTAAATGTATAACTACTTTGGTAAATGCTAGGCCTCTACTGTCATTTACCATACCCATCCCCCACACCATTGTTGTTCCTGTACGAGTAATTTATTACAGTATACACCATTTTCTGTACACGAGGAACTCCAAACCTAGGCTTCCTAACTCCTATATTCCCATTTGTAATGTGATTTCCTGTATGTCCTAATGATTGAAGGGAAGGCAATGTAGGATTAATTGTACATTTGCTTCTCGCTAAGTTACCATTTGTCAGGAGACCTGTTCACTTATGCTAATAGCTTTTCGCCACTTAACACAACAAGCAGAGAATGACTCTCAGAGATGGCAGTAAAAAAGAGCAATGTCCTACATTGTCTTTTACAGAAAAACATGCTCTTTTTTTTTTTTTTTTTTTTTTTTTTTTTCTGTCCGGTGGGAACATTTGTAGACTTGATGGTGCAAAACAATTTTTTAACAACACCTGACTCCCACAATGCTGAGAAAGGGAAAGTAGCCAAGCCATGAAACTGATGGCTCGCAGCCAGGTAACACAGTGGTAATGCGACCAGTGCCATCTTTATTCTTATTAGTTAAGCCATGGAGGTGCTGACCTGCAGCACAAGTCATATAACTCTGATAATATGGAAGTCATGTAGCAGGTGCAATGTTTAGTCGTTTTTTTTTTTTTTTTGCTAATTTAGTGGTATGTCTGAGGGGTGCAGATAACACATATGGTAAGTGTGTGTATCTGTGTGTGTGTGTGTGTGTGTGTGGTCTTTAAGTTATACCTCTGGGCCTTACAGAGAACATACTCCATGGCAGTGGCGTAACTAGGAATGGCGGGGCCCCGTGGCGAACTTTTGACATGGGGCCCCCCCGACACCGAAGATCTCGACCGAGTCCCTCCTACACATTCCTGCGCGCTCTATTATGTTCCATAGTGGCCCCTGCACACAGTATTATGTCCCTTAGAGGCCCCTGCACACAGTATTATACCCAATAGTGGCCCCTGCACACAGTATTATGTCCCTTAGTGGCCCCTGCACACACTATTATGCCCTATAGTTACCCCTGCACACAGCATTATGTCCCATAGTGGCCCCTGCACACAGTATTATGTCCCATAGTGACCCCTGCACACAGTATTATACCCAATAGTGGCCCCTGCACACAGTATTATGTCCCATAGTGGCCCCTACACACAGTATTATGCCCTATAGTTACCCCTGCACACAGCATTATGTCCCTTAGTGGCCCCTGCACACAGTATTATACCCAATAGTGGCCCCTGCACACAGTATTATGTCCCTTAGTGGCCCCTGCACACACTATTATGCCCTATAGTTACCCCTGCACACAGCATTATGTCCCATAGTGACCCCTGCACACAGTATTATACCCAATAGTGGCCCCTGCACACAGTATTATGTCCCATAGTGGCCCCTGCACACAGTATTATGCCCTATAGTTACCCCTGCACACAGCATTATGTCCCTTAGTGGCCCCTGCACACACTATTATACCCAATAGTGGCTCCTGCACACAGTATTATGTCCCATAGTGGCCCCTGCACACACTATTATGCCCTATAGTTACCCCTGCACACAGCATTATGTCCCATAGTGACCCCTGCACACAGTATTATACCCAATAGTGGCCCCTGCACACAGTATTATGTCCCATAGTGGCCCCTGCACACAGTATTATGCCCTATAGTTACCCCTGCACACAGCATTATGTCCCTTAGTGGCCCCTGCACACAGTATTATACCCAATAGTGGCCCCTGCACACAGTATTATGCCCTATAGTTACCCCTGCACACAGCATTATGTCCCTTAGTGGCCCCTGCACACAGTATTATACCCAATAGTGGCCCCTGCACACAGTATTATGTCCCTTAGTGGCCCCTACAGGACTAAATACTGTCACATTACCGCTGACCGCTATACTAGTACAAATTGTGGATAAAAAATCTGGTCATGTGCATTACAATTTAGTAACTCCATGTGCCTCATATTAATAGCAGTTAACCCCATCATCTCCCTCACATTAACCCCTGTGTGCCTCACCATAAGAGTTACTGATATGTGAGAGACATGGAGGTAATAATAGAGTATCTTCATTACTATTACCCCCATATGTCTCACATATCAGTAACTCTTATGGTGAGGCACACAGGGGGTTAATGTGAGGGACATGATGGGGTTAACTGCTATTAATATGAGGCACATGGAGTTACTAAAACACAAGTAATCCCCCCAAATGCCTGACATTAATAAGTAACCCCAGTACGTACCTGTGTAGCTTTAGTTTCATTTTCCTGGAGCAGCTTCTTCCTCTTCTTCTCTTGCAGGAGCTCGGCAGGGATAAGCCCCGCCTCCTCCTCTCATTGGTGGGCAGAGGACAGGCAGAGAAAGGGAGGGGGGAGAGAGGGGGAGCATCCTGAAGCGCTGACAGGAGCCAGAGCTGCAGCTCCTGTGTCTCAGCCGCTGCTGCAGCTTCGGGGCCCCCTGTTGGTGGAAAGTATTCCACCAACAGGGGGCCCCGATCATTATACTCGGGGGTCCGAAAAGACCTCCGAGAATAATGATAGCAGCGGTAGCAGCTGTCACCGGGCCCCTAATGTCCCGGGCCCTGTGGCAGCTGCTACCACTGCTCCATGGCTTATACTACTCACTGACCAAGTCGGACATGATGTTCAGGGTGCTTCCCATAGAGGGCGGCATAACAGAGGCACTGTCTCCCTGTTTACATCTTGGGAGACAGATTTGCATATTCTTCCCACATTCTTTTGAAGTAATATGACAAACTTATGTCAGCAATAATAATTTTTTTAATGTATACTACTAAAATATTCCTATTTTATGTATATTAATTAAATAAAAATATGGATGTAAACCTATGTAAAATAACACAAGTCAGATGCAGTAGAAATATCAACAGAACTTGACCAATATGATAGATTTGGTCCAGTATGTGGTGCAAAGGTGGAATGGAATCAGCAATTCTAAGTTTAAATTCACTCAGAGTTTTTTGGTCAGGGTTATGAGGCCGTATTCACCTCAAAATCCTGACCAAAATGATGACTCTCATTGAAATCAATGGGAGCCGCTCAGGTCTTTTTTTCTGTGAGCCACTTCTGCCGGCTCCCGGAAAAAGAAGCGAGATGCTCATTCTTCAGGTCGAGTTGCCTCGCGATTCGGCCTGAAGACACACCCTCCTCCGGACTAGGCCCATTCATTGGGCCTAATCCGGAGCAGAGTGCACGGCTGCATGCTGGTGCAGTGCACTGGCTTTCAGTCGTGGCTACCCGGTTTTTGGATCAGAACCTGAGTCGGCCTCTGCCTCAAGTTCCGATCCAAAAAACCCTGCGAGAACTTACCCTAAAAGATCTCATTATGAAGAATATCAGCCAAGGGTTTCATAACACCTAACACTACTTTACCTGTTTACTTAAGGAGTTACTTACTAAAGCAAGGTTAACGGAAGGATTTGAACAATGGTGGGCCAGTGCAAAATTTTTATGACTAGCCAAAAAAAATATGCACTCCAGAATAAATACAAACCCTAGAGTAGTCAATCTAAATAAATTAAGCTCCCAGCACAAGACCCCAGTACAGATCCTCAGACCAGACCACCTATAAAGACTCCTAGGCAACACCCTCAGAAAACATTATTTCTTATTTATTTATTATGCTTATGTAGCTCCCTCATATTTCGCAGCGCTTTACAGACATTGTCAGTCACTGTCCCATATAGGGCTCACAATCTAAATTCCTTATCAGTATGTCTTTGGTGTGTGAGAGGAAACCGGAGTACCCTGAGGAAACCCACGCAAACACGGGGAGAACATACAAACTCCTTGCAGATGTTGTCCTTGGCAGGATTCGAACCTGGGACTCCAGTGCTGCAAGGCTAACCACTGAGCCACCGTGCAGATACACTATTTATCCTAAGGTTAAAGCGGGCCCATACCAATGTATACCTGCCTTGTAGATGCTAAAATGACTCTTTTGGCATATACTGAATATATACAACATACAAAACCAATGGCTACCACTGGGCTCATCCATATATACTACAATGTATGGTTGACTGCAACTTCATCTGGAGCTGATCGGACTGATTGACTGCTTCCTTGGACACCCTATTTCAAAGAGAGGACTATCTTCATGAGATAAGCACTTGAACCATATTTTGCCAGGTCTGTGCACCTGTGGTTTTCCAGCTGTTACAAAACTACAATTCCCAGCATGCCCTGATAGCTGCAGCTTCGGAGCAGCTGGAGAGCCTCAGTTGTGAGACGTATAAAGTGATGAAGGGTAGATGAGAATTTGCAGCCAGCTGTATAAATGCTGCTCCGTACAGAACCAGTTATGGCTGTGTAAGTGTTTGTCCAGCAGTAATTACTCTGCTCTAATTAGGTAGTTTCGATCCGTCTTGGGACACCCATTAGACTTTGCTGCACATTCGTAGAGTTTGTTTACTTGTAACGACTTTCAGCTTAATTTAATCACCTTAGATTTTGGTCATGTGACCTCAACCCGTTGTCCTTACTGTGGAGGCGGCCATTTTGCAGGAAGAGCAACGCTGGGTCTGATCACCAGGGAAACCTACAGAAATCACTAACACATGTACAAAGCTTAAGATTCGCTTTTGCAAATGAAAAAGCAGCAGTGCAATAATGTAGCTTCTTAATACCAAGAGGTCCAGGTTTTGTAGGATTTTCTAGCATATTATTTATGACCAATATTATGATTACCATGACCACCATGTAATAGTAAATTTTCCATATAGAGGCACTTCAATGAAATACTTGCTACAAGATTCTTACATGAGAGATGGTCAAAGAATGACTATATTCGAACCAAAATATAATACAATAATAAGTGTTTAATAAGTGGAAGGAGATGATACTTAGCTGTGGTTACTAATGATGTCATAGCTCACCCATTAAATAGCATGCCTTGATATATACCCATTATTGTTCAATGACTTCCAGAGGTGAATGTCACGCACTTATTCATCCATGGTCCATGCTGAATTTCAGGAGAAATAGCCCCCTACAGCTTTTATAGTACCCTTGGGGGGAGAGTGAGGGGCTGCCGTGGTCAACCTGTAACATGACCAGGAATTTGAAGAAATTTTTATCTACTGAGCACATAGTATACAGAAATACAGACAAAACTACCGAGTGCACCTCCTACAGATATACAACATGAATTACATAGAGATCGATCAGTAAGACATTAATCCGGTCATAGCACTTCAATAAGACACTATGATTTTGTGAAATAAACATGTCCTATTACACTTTGTATTTTTAATTTTTTTTTTGGTGTCCAAATCCAGCAATCCGTATAAAACTGTGAATTAACTTGTCTTCACCAAAAATCTCAATTCCTCAGAGTTTTCTAGATCTCTGCTTGCGATCTTTCATTCTGCTTATTCCCTGTGGATAAGACTCACACTGTGTTCATGTTTTTTTTTTTTTTTTCTTTTTTTAAATCATTAAATCTCTAATTACTTGAAGTTTTATTCAATTTAATTTTCCAATAAATTTGTTCAGGTTTCAAATCTACAACCCTTTGTGTTGAAGGCAGGAAATCTAATGACTAAGCCATTGGCTTCACTGTTGCCTGTGAACAAACTTCTCTGACCACAGACCGCAGTAGCATTTTAATGTGACTTTCTGCAGTGTGATAACTTTCTGTGGCATGATATCCTATTTTAGGCCATTTTTTTGCCACATGGTGTAAACGCCGTGGCAAAAAATGTGTTGTTTTACAGTTATAGCAAATTTCATCCACACACTTCGTACCGTCGCATTTTTGGAAATTGCAGCATTTCAATTATTATTGGAAACGCCAGTGGATTTCTATAGGTATAATTGAAGCAGAAAGTCCGCAGAGTTTTCACTTTCTGTGAAAAGCGCTGTGGGGAAAAACCCGTGATGCGTTTCTGATTTGTTGCTGCGGCCCACTATGCGGGGCCTTAGTCTTAGAAGACAATAAAAGCCACTGATAACGCTTTGAAAAAGTCAAGTTGACACTATGAGTCATATTAAAGGGATACTATCATTCAGAATTAATTTTTTGTCCCTAACACTTCGGAATAGACTTAAGAAAGGCTATTTGTCTCCTACCTTTTAGATGTCTTCTTCATCCTGCCGTTCCGTAGAAATACCGGTTTTCAATGGTATGCAAATGAGTTCTCTCACAGTACTGGGGGCGGGCCCCAACGCTCAAACAGCACTGGGGGCCCGCCCCCAATGCTGTGATAGAACTCTCCAGCGCCGCCTCCATCTCTTCCTGTGTCTTCTTCCGGCGCAGGCTTTGAAAATTGTTGGCCTCGGGCAGAGCCTACTGTGCATGCCCACAGGCCACAAGAAAATGGCCGCTTACTTAATGTGTAAGCGTCAGTTTTTCTTGTGGCCGTGGGCATGCACAGTAGGCTCTGCCCGAGGTGCGAGTTCTACAATTTTCAAAGCCTGCACTGGAAGAAGACACAGGAAGAGGACATTCCTAAAGAAGATGGAGGCGGTATTTCTACGAAAGGGCGGGGCGAAGAAGACCTCTAAAGGTAGGAAACGAATAGCCTTTCTTAAGGCTATACCTACGTGTTAGGGACAAAAAATTACTTCTGAATGATAGGATCCCTTAAACCTTTGCTACATCTGTATATCTCTTTATACCAATATACACTGTCTACCAATAAGTATTTGGACACCTGTGGTAGAATAGAAGAACAGACCCCAGCAGATGCTTCCTTATGAATGGTATTGATCGACACTCCCGGATGCCTGTTGAAACTTCTGGTGTATGTCAGCCATCGGTTGGGTGCGGTTTCTCTGGCCAGCACTCGTCAGTCTCTATCTCCCAGTTTTGGGGGTCTGCCAACTTGGGGCACATTCCAACAATCACTGTTCACCTTCCACTTCGTAATCACATAGGCCACTGTCGATTTTGGGTAATTCAGGTCGCTTGTTATGTTCCTTAAGGATCGACCATTTCTGTGGTACCCCACAATCACCCCTTTCTCGAAATCGGACAACTCTGCACTTCTTGTCATCTTAAATATTGATTTTTAAGGTTCAGGCTCATATGTAGTTTTTGCCACAATTGTGAGTTCCTCCTTACCAGTTAGATTATTTGCTTTTTATGAGAATAGATATTCTTTTATAGAAGTTTTTTTGTTTCTTCACTTTATTATGTGTTGTTTTTATTTAGCTGCCGGTACACAATGTGATATATGATATCTGCAGTCAGTCCAGATGCTCTTGTCTTACGATTATTCAGAATATTACATTCAGACTATCTATCAATATGGAGATGCCTAATGTCTACATATATTTCATACTTTTCATATGAATAAATATGATATCTGTCATGGAATTAATGTTTTTGTCTTGATTTGGTATTTGAGTAGATGTTATGTGAAGTGGCATTATTAGGAATTATAGATGAGGTGGTAAGTGCCCCCTGTATAGATTTAGATACCTTCATTAGGTTTTAATGTGATTTTCCCCTTTCTTGACTGAATAAATATCCCTGTAAAACACCATTTCATATTATGACCATAGATCCTTTAATATGGTGGTTAAAATATTGGAAATATTATTTAAGATATGAATAGATAACATGGGCATCCCTTTAGTTGTTATCTGATACTAATGGAGTTATGAATTTTGCATTATATGTAACTAGCTTTTACCCGCGACTTCGTCTGCGGTGATTTGAGAATTGTGCGGACACTGACACAGACGTGTCAAACTGTAAAAGTGTGTATGTAGTAATACAGACAATTTGTTATTTTCAGAGGCTTGTTATTTTGTTACTTTTATCTGGTATATGGTAAAGTAGACATGTACATACTGTACCTTTTTTATGCTCTGCGCTGTAAAACCTTTTTTTGTATAGCAGACACAGAGTCGGACATGCAGTACTCTGTGTCTGATTTAAAAAAAAACGGTTTTGCGGCAGAGAGAATAAAACGCTCACCGCTGTTCATGGCCGGACCCGGTCTGACAGGTTTCCGTCTTCTGCATGCAGACAATGGAAACCTAATATGGAGTGCCGAACGGTAGTGTGAACCCAGCATCAGCCGCGCTTAGGGGCGAACTGTGTGACAACAGAAGAACGGAGAGCAGACGATGGTGTGAACTGAGTGTACGGGAGCCTTGACACGGAGTGAAAGCGTGTATATTTGTGCAGAATACACGTGTAAAAATAAGACTCCTATTGACTTCAATGACATTTTACAGGCGTGTAAAAAATATCATTGAAGTGAATGGGAGTCTTATTTTGACACGTGTATTTTTACATGTGTATTTTGGCAAAATACACGCGCGTTTACGCCGTGTGAAGGCTCCCTAGGGGTTTTTTTTTTTTTGCAACCACAACATGGCGGCTCCAGATTAACAGTAGCTATAGCATTCTGAGGAATGTGTATTGGTTAGATGAACTTTTATTGAAATGATAGTCCAAAGTGTGAACCAAAATGGTGGTTTGTTACGTGTGAGTGTGACGTTGAGGGAGTAGGGCAAATAGTTTATTAGTAGACGGGGCATTTTTGTGCAGAATGGCAACTAATATGTATATGCATCACAGTAGTTTGGAGTTTTATATGTGTTGTTGGGTGATTTTTTGATTTTTTTTTTTTCTTTTTTGTTACTTTTTTCTTCGTTCCACTGAGGGGTGTGAACCTGCAATCATTTGATTGCAAGCCTCCATAGACGGCAATCCCAGTGTATTGCCATCTATAAGAGTTTTTGTGCCTTACTATCGCAGCTGTCCATAGCCCAGCTGCGATAGTAGTATTGTAAACACAGGCGTGGGAGCATTCAGTATGGAACAGGTCGGCTCCTGTGAGGTCAGCAGGCAGGAGACGGTCTGCCACATTGAAGGTAAGGGGAAGGGGTGTTTGAGGGGGAGGGGGGTCAAGTGTTAATGCCTGCAATCCCAGTCCATTTTGATTGCAGGCAGGAGCAACAGGGCTCCATGTGTAGTGGAAATCTACAGTATATGTAAATGTGAGTGAGTAGAGTGAGGGCTACTCCTGAGGTGACAGTAAGGAGTGTGCAGGCAGTTTGTGGCAGGAAATGCGAGGCAGTGTGTGTGAGTCTATAGCTGGGGCTAGGAGTCCTGCTTTTGGGAGTCTCCTGCTAGGAAGCCATGTTGTTTAGTGGCACCAAAAGTAGCCTATGTTTCAATCCCAAGCGAAAACTATGTTTGTGGAAAATTGCACGCAAATCCGTCCAGGCGTTTTAGCGTGATTGAGGAACAAACATCCAAACTCACAAACATCCAAACATCCAAACACACAAACTATTAGTAGGATGTCTTCTACCTATCGACATAGATATAAAAGATACTCCATATGGTTCATTACATAGCAAATGGTGTTTGTCAATGGCGACAGACATTTAACACCATGCGCATGGGTCCAATGTATGGCATACACACATGCGCAGTAAGCTTTGGTGATCTGGAATGCTATAGGCGCATGCATGCGCAATGACTTTAGACATGGTTGAATTGCGTGTTTAGTGCGAGACTGACTGGAAGTTATCTACAAATAGGTATTGTTATAACATAGAGGTAACAAATTTGATTATATTTATAGGAATGATTTTGTATATAATGCCAAGGGGTTAAGCACATCAAATATTCACTGCGCTTAACCCCTTGGTGTTCGGCTGCTTACACGCATTCCTATGGGAGTGAGGTATTCGATCGAATACTACTCACTCATCTCTAGTATTCCTTAGAAATCATGTCCTTCCCTACCCAAATGACCATGTGAATAGAGTGCAGTGGGAGGGACACATATAATAAATGCTAATTCATGTCAGGGAATATTAGAACGCCATGATTGGCCATGAAGTGTATTATGCAATTTGGTTGGCATTGATAAATCAAACAGGCTTTATTGGCACGTCCGAATAGATATTTGGCATTGCCAAAGCTAGTAAAGTGTGTGTGTGTGGGGGAGAGTGGTGGGTGTGGGGGGTGGGGTGGTTGATTTGGGGTCAGTGCCGCACCTCCCATGAGGCGACCTGAAGCGAGCGCTTCAGGCGGCACTATGCCAGGGTCTCAGGGAGGGCGGCATTTTTGCTAACCTAAGCCAGTCCAGGACAAGCTGTCCTGGACTGGCGTAGCACGGAGCGGTGGTTTGGGGAGGCCACTCGAGCAGCGCTGCTCCAGCAGCCTCCCCTCACGCTCAGGCAGAGCGCAGGCAGTCTCCGGGCCTGCTCTCTTCCGGCGAATGGCGTTAAGCCACGCCCCCTTTTGAGATGCTACGCCCGCTCCTCTAAGCCACTCCCCCGCTCCGCCCCCTCCTCCGGCGGGGGGGGGGGGGGCGGCTTTCTGCACTTCGCTCGTGCGGCGAAAGGAGCAGGTTCACCCCTGTTTGGGGTATAACAGTCCGTGGAGTCTCATCTTCCTCTTAGTTGGTGGCCTCTCTATGGGGAGGTGGGCGTGATATATAATGTGACAAGTAGAGAAGAGCGAACACTGTTCGGGCTAGCCGATCCGAACAGCACGCTCCCATAGAAATGAATGGAAGCACCTGGCGCGCAGACTTTGCCGGCGGCCGGCCGCTTAACCCCCCACGTGCCAGCCGCTTCCATTTATTTCTATGGAAGTGTGCTATGAGCGTGCTGTTCGGAACGGCTGTTCTGAACAGTGTTCGCTCATCTCTAGTGACAAGGTATATGCTGTCATTTTCACTTGAAAAAGACTCCTGTGTGGGTCGATACATGGTGTATTGGTGCTTCCATCCATTTACAACCTGCTGGCAGATTGGACTTTTTCTCTATTATTCTAAGTGGCCTAGGAATGGAAATGGGGCCCTGCCGTGCAACTTGGGGCAATGGTTTTAGTGCTGTTACAATATTGCTTCTTTTGTAATTGGAACTCCAGCTGTAGTTACAGCCAGCTCCCCAGTTCTGCAGCTGCACGATTTTGGGTAAGGGTACGTCCTCGCAAAGTTAAGAGTAGACATATAAAGTCTATGGGTGGTCCAGAATTGGTTAATAAGATATATTACAAAGTTTCTTATATACACCTGTACTATTCATTTATACACAGTTGTTCATAACTGGAGGTGCGCTTTTTAAGTGTTAAAGGGGCAGTGAGTTACTGCTGATGGTATTCCTTAAAGATGAGTGAGTAGTATTCGATCGAATAACTCGCTCCCATAGGAATGCATGTAAGCGGCTGAGCACCAAGCGGTTAAGCGCACCAAATATTCACTGCGCTTTAACCTCTTGGTGTTCGGCCGCTTACACGCATTCCTATGAGAGCGAGGTATTTGATCGAATACTACTCGCTCATCTCTAGTATTCCTTAGAAATCATGTCCTTCCCTACCCAAATGACCATGTGAATAGAGTGCAGTGGGAGGGACACATATAATAAATGCTAAGCATTATTCAGCCTACAGAGGAGATAATTCCACTTCTTTGGGTTTCGGCACAAGAGAATTTGCATGAATTTCATTTCCTTACGTCAGATGATCTTGTGTCCTGGCGGTCTGATTATAGATACACCAGAGTCCTTGTTATATTATGAGGAGGAACAGATATCTCAATTTTCTGCCCTATTACGTGTATACTTCTATGTCCTATTTATTATATTTACATCAGATATGCTCATATAGTGAATGTTTGGACAACTGCTTAGCACCACAGCTTCAGATCTGTTTGCTGAATTTAATGACCATGTTCTTTTTTTATTTTCTCCGTGTTATAACTTTATCAACTTGAGCTTTCGCATTAATGTGCAGAAGAAGCTCTCAACCAGTCTCCATGGCTACCAAGAAGCTTCGAGACTGATGGAGAGAAGTCATCACTGGGACTTTACTGAAATATGTTGTCCACTTGTGGAAACCTCTCACGAAAGACCATTTTAGGAAATTCAGATATACAGTTAGGGCCAGAAATATTTGGACAGTGACACAATTTTCACGAGTTGGGCTCTGCATGCCACCACATTGGTTTTGAAATGAAACCTCTACAACAGAATTCAAGTGCAGATTGTAACGTTTAATTTGAAGGGTTGAACAAAAATATCTGATAGAAAATGTAGGAATTGTACACATTTCTTTACAAACACTCCACATTTTAGGAGCTCAAAAGTAATTGGACAAATAAACATAACCCAAACAAAATATTTTTTTTTTTCAATATTTTGTTGCGAATCCTTTGGAGGCAATCACTGCCTTAAGTCTGGAACCCATGGACATCACCAAACACTGGGTTTCCTCCTTCTTAATGCTTTGCCAGGCCTTTACAGCCGCAGCCTTCAGGTCTTGCTTGTTTGTGGGTCTTTCCGCCTTAAGTCTGGATTTGAGCAAGTGAAATGCATGCTCAATTGGGTTAAGATCTGGTGATTGACTTGGCCATTGCAGAATGTTCCACTTTTTTGCACTCATGAACTCCTGGGTAGCTTTGGCTGTATGCTTGGGGTCATTGTCCATCTGTACTATGAAGCACTGTCCGATCAAATTGGCAGCATTTGGCTGAATCTGGGCTGAAAGTATATCCCGGTACACTTCAGAATTCATCCGGCTACTCTTGTCTGCTGTTATGTCATCAATAAACACAAGTGACCCAGTGCCATTGAAAGCCATGCATGCCCATGCCATCACGTTGCCTCCACCATGTTTTACAGAGGATGTGGTGTGCCTTGGATCATGTGCCGTTCCCTTTCTTCTCCAAACTTTTTTCTTCCCATCATTCTGGTACAGGTTGATCTTTGTCTCATCTGTCCATAGAATACTTTTCCAGAACTGAGCTGGCTTCTTGAGGTGTTTTTCAGCAAATTTAACTCTGGCCTGTCTATTTTTGGAATTGATGAATGGTTTGCATCTAGATGTGAACCCTTTGTATTTACTTTCATGGAGTCTTCTCTTTACTGTTGACTTAGAGACAGATACACCTACTTCACTGAGAGTGTTCTGGACTTCAGTTGATGTTGTGAACGGGTTCTTCTTGACCAAAGAAAGTATGCGGCGATCATCCACCACTGTTGTCATCTGTGGACGCCCAGGCCTTTTTGAGTTCCCAAGCTCACCAGTCAATTCCTTTTTTCTTAGAATGTACCCGACTGTTGATTTTGCTACTCCAAGCATGTCTGCTATCTCTCTGATGGATTTTTTCTTTTTTTTCAGCCTCAGGATGTTCTGCTTCACCTCAATTGAGAGTTCCTTTGACCGCAAGTTGTCTGGTCACAGCAACAGCTTCCAAATGCAAAACCACACACCTGGAATCAACCCCAGACCTTTTAACTACTTCATTGATTACAGGTTTACGAGGGAGACGCCTTCAGAGTTAATTGCAGCCCTTAGAGTCCATTGTCCAATTACTTTTGGTCCCTTGAAAAAGAGGAGGCTATGCATTACAGAGCTATGATTCCTAAACCCTTTCTCCGATTTGGATGTGGAAACTCTCATATTGCAGCTGGGAGTGTGCACTTTCAGCCCATATTATATATATAATTGTATTTCTGAACATGTTTTAGTAAACAGCTAAAATAACAAAACTTGTGTCACTGTCCAAATATTTCTGGCCCTAACTGTAGACAATTTGGCCTCAATCTAATGAATTTCTATGGCAAATATGACATCATTACATGTAATATAGCATGCTGTGTATTACACAATACAACCAAGTAATAAAAGGAGTTGTCCACTTGGAGTGACCCTTTTATGTTGGAAAGCGTCGGTTCAGAAGCATTATGCATTTCTCAAAATGAGAGATTCTCTTGGTAAGATAATGGAAGCCACTCCCATCCCCAAAATGGTCTTAGGTGAGCAACTGTACTAGATCCTTATCTAAGATTAGCTCATGTATCTGTTTTGGATATTTGTGCTTTGTATGTCTTGCATTGTATGATGTGTATTGTGTTATCCCTGTGTATATACTATCACTACTATATCAAGATGTGTCACTTCTATTGTGTTTGCTGCTGATTAAAGTCATTTTCTTCAGTCTTGTAGGTTATGGAGAGAGGGTGACACAATGATTCTAACTGAATTAAAAGACTCCTTTTGGGCCTTATGTCCAGCAATCTGCTGGGGCTACTGACCTGAGTAGTACAATTCTAAGATTGAGTTCTGAATTTGTCTGAAGGCTAACGGAGCGATCCTTGCATCTGTCTGAGAAGCAGGATCTATAGGAGCTGGGCACAAACCTCTGTAAGGACTGCTAATATATAGGTACTAGTCTTCTAACCAGCTTAGTCTTTCCCAGATGTTCATATGTCATGCACCACTGTGACGTACACCACCAGAATAATCCTATGTAACAAAAAAGGAGAGGAGAAAAGGAAGTGGCGGGAATATACACACGTGGACAAAATTGTTGGTACCCCTCGTTTAATGAAAGAAAAACTCACAATGGTCACAGAAATAACTTGAATCTGACAAAAGTAATAATAATAACCAAATTACATGTTGACGAAGGCAGGCGTGCCGAAACGCGCGTCGGGTGAGAGTCGGCGGCCATCCCCTCATCCTCCACTCACACTGATTCCACTATGGGTAAGCTCTTCATATTTGTTTCATATGCTGCAGCACTTTACTGACTTGAATCATGTAATTCAGAGGTATACCATTTCCTTCAGTGATCTTAAGCTACCTTAGTGGATAGTCACTACTACAGTCACTACTGATCTTTTGATTTTGATATTGTATTTTTATACATGGAGTACTTGACATTTGGGGCTGCAATGTGTTGGTCTGCCGCCCCCTAATTGTATATCTACTGCATCATCTTCATACTCTTGCGATATTTGTTTCTGTATGTGTTTTTAAGTGCATTAATAAATTGAAAAACTTTGTGATAAACTATGTGTCATGGTGGTTCATTACAATTACTTTGAGTGTCTGAATACCTAATGTTCTTTTTGTAGTACATGTTGACAAGCCACAAAGCTTCTGGGAGAATGTCCTATAGACAGATGAGACAAAAATCGAACTTTTTGGCAAGGCCCATCAACTTTATGTTCACAGATAGAAAAATGAAGCATATCTTGAAAAGAACACTGTCCCTACTGTGAAACATGGAGGAGCTCTGTTATGTTCTGGGGCTGCTTTGCTGCATCTGGCACAGGGTGTCTTGAATCTGTGCAGGGTACAATGAAATCTCAAGACTTTCACGGGATTCTATAGAGAAATGTGCTGCCCAGTGTCAGAAAGCTTGGTCTCAGTTGCAGGTCATGAGTCTTGCAACAGGATCATAACCCAAAACCCACAGCTAAAAACACCACAAGAATGTCTAAGAGGAAAACATTGAACTATTCTGAAGTAGACTTCTACTGTATGATCCCTGACCTAAATCCTATTGAGCATCTTTGGAAGGAGCTGAAACATGCCATCTGGAAAAGACGCCCTTCAAACCTGAGACAACTGGTGCAGTTTGCTTCTGAAGAGTGGGCCAAAATACCTGCTGAGAGGTGCAAAAGTCTCATTGACAGTTACAGGAATCGTGTGATTGCAGCAATTGCCTCAAAAGGTTGTGCAACAAAATATTAAACTAAGAGAACCATCATTTCTGTCCGGGCCTGTTTCATGAGTTTTTTTTTTTTTTTTAATTCTGTTGAAGCGAAAAGCAATGTCTGACTTTCATTTGTTCAGTTTCATAGACTTTTTATTTATTATTACTTTTGTCAGATTCAACTTATTTCTGTGACCTGTGAGAGAGTGAAGAGTGTGGTCTGGGAAGACAGGTATGTCCCAGCCAGGCAGCTAAAGGGTGTTTGGTAAAGATTCACACCAGGGAGGTCATCTGACTAATCAGGCCCTAATAACAGTCTGTGTGTGACGACTAGCAGGGTGGCACCACACTTACAGAGTTGAACTGTCCAGACCGGACCTCCAAAGCAGGTACTGTGCTACCCATTGTTGTTGTTGCCAAGGTGGGAGACTGATAGCCAGTCTCCTGTATAGTCAGGGAAAAGTTTCCTTACATTTAAGTTAGTTTTCTCAGCCAAGAAGGAGTTTGTTTTTGTTTTTGCTTATCCTGTGGCTTTGCAAAGGTAGTGTATGCGTTACATGTGAATAAAGCCTGAACTTGTGTGCAATCCAGTGTCTGTGTCCCTGTTTCCTGCACTGCTACAAGCATCTACCTGAGCGATTCCCCACAGACCATTGAGGGTTTTTCTTTCATTAAACGAGTGGGACCAACAATTTTGGCCTGTGTGTAAATAAAACATAATATTTATTATTATAATCATCAAAAAACTAATACATCAAACAATAAAAACCGAAGAGATACATTCGCCTAGATGTCAGTGAGCAAATATGTCAGTTACCCTGCCACACCCGCTATGGTTCTAAGAATTTGCCCACCTAAGGAGCATGAGTTGATGTAGCAGTGAGGGTAAGTTCACACGGGGTTTTTTGGTTTGGAACCTGAGGCGGAGGCCCTAGCTGAGTGTCCCCTCTGACCACTCATAGCAGTTGTAGTGGTCTACAAAATTATTGGGAGGGATAGTCTGTGGGTTGGCCATACAAATTCCTGGTTAGTTTTCAGGTGGCCCGATAACTAACAATTCTGTGGTAAGACTAATTGTTACAAGTCATCATGTGGTCAAAATTCTGCTAGTGAAAAAAAAAAGCTAGTGGCACCCTTTGAAATCAATGGGAGGCTTTTTTTTCAGCGTGGAAAATTCAGCGCCAAATAAAGCGCCATTTTCCTCCATGTGAATGGACCCTTACAAGCAGGGCCCTCAATTCCATTGTGTGAATTGAATATTTTTCTGTATTGCATCTTTTTGTCTGTACTTGAACCCTACATTTTTAAAGTGCTGCAAGATATGTTGGCACTTTATAAATAAAATGTATTATTTATGATGTCAAGACTGGTGCGTTTGTGTATAAAAATATATTTTTAAGCATACAATGTACTGAGATATAGCGATCTCTCTATATACAATACATTATGTAGAGACTGTACAATACTAATGTAGCTTGGTTTGCAAAAAAAAAAAAAAAAGCTCTGTCGAAACTAATAGAGCTTGTGGCTTAGTTAGGCTTACATGGCTTTAGTAACAGGCTTACATGCTCCGACTCTTGGGTTCAAATCCCAGCAGATACATAATGAAATACATGAGCAAGGTCTGAATTTATGGGGGATCTCCCAGCAACCTCCTCACTCTTATTAATGCCAATGAGGATGGTGGCTGGCAGCCGGGTGAAAGAGGCTATTTATTGGGTAACCAGGTGTGGGGACTGAGAAACCTGGGTGAGTATGTCTATATCTAGTGGCTCTGAGAACCTCCTTTGTCTGGGCCTCGTTTGGAATGAGGAAAACATAATGAACAAACAAGTAATATAAATACCCATTTACTAACTATTCCTCAGAGGAATAGTTAGTAAATTGGTATTTATATTACTTGTTTGTTCATTATGTTAATTAAATGGCTGCTGTGGTGAATAAAATCCACCCAGTGGTTTTGTGAATATTTGAAGGGGGCGGGATTATGGAAGGAATGGACAATGCCCCATCATGACCAAATCTGCTTCAGTACTAATTCAATATTGTGTGACATATGGTACACAAGACTGAACAACATGCACAACAAGCTGCACAATATGGTTCAGTACATTAAATGTCAATGTTGTGAAAAAATGGGTTTGGGGGCTCAGATTTGGCTGAGAATCTGCATGTAGCCAGCCATGCAAAGCAAGGAGGAAAACGTGAAGGAACAAGGAAATGATTTGCTATCTGTACACAGAGAAGGAGGCGCGCTGGAGACGCTGTGCCATGTTATGATATGAAAATATTGTTGCCTGTAGCCGCTAATCAGATTACAGCACTCAGTTTTTGTTGGAATAGCAAATTAATTGGTTGCTATTAAGAACTCTATAAATCTTTGCCACTTTTCGCAAAAAATAAAAAAATTGACAGCTGTTGCAGTACCACTAATGGCTACTAGGTGGCGATACATAAACCTATAAACCATATAGACATAGAGCAATCCTGAAATCCTCGATTTTTAGTTTACAATATTGCAGCTTTTTTCAAGCTTTAGGGAAGATTTTAGAAATAATGTATAGCGTGTGGAGGAGTTTTTGACGAACACTGGCAATGTGATGCCAACAAGGAAACATGTCTTGTATGAAATCTGGAAAATATTTAACATTTATTATGAGAAAACCTTTTCCGTCATCACTTCCCAAATACAGGCTTTTTCCCCATATTCCCCTTTTTCTCACATAATTCAGCCTTGGTAGAGCAAGTGGCCCAAACATTTTAGAATCTGGGACTATGAAGTGAAGCCCGAAGAAGAAGAAGGCATAGATATAGGCAACCTATCATGTGGATTTGTAGTATATTTTGGCGCCTGAGAGACATATTACTGCCTTGGGCACCAGGGCCTAGATGCAACATCACCACTCCTTTCCCTTAAGCACCCCTTCCCATTTTCAGTGTTTTAATATACTGGTAATATGAA